>NC_037670.1:79068219-79178494 GCF_003255815.1 Theropithecus gelada
ATGCAGCCATCAAAAAGGATGAGTTTGTGTCCTTTGTAGGGACATGGATGCAGCTGGAAACCATCATTCTTAGCAAACTATCACAAGAACAGAAAACCAAACACCGCATGTTCTCACTCATAGGTGGGAACTGAACAATGAGATCACTTGGACTCAGGAAGGGGAACATCACACACCGGGGCCTATCATGGGGAGGGGGGAGGGGGGAGGGATTGCATTGGGAGTTATACCTGATGTAAATGACGAGTTGATGGGTGCAGCAGACCAACATGGCACAAGTATACATATGTAACAAACCTGCATGTTATGCACATGTACCCTATAACTTAAAGTATAATAATAATAAATAAATTTAAAAAAAAAAAAAAGAAAAATTTGAAGAGCACAAATTTATACAATAGACGATATAAATCCAAAATATTGTGGTAGGGTTACGGGTATATGAGTAGTGGTGGCTATAGTCACATAATGAAGCTACCAAGTGAACAGCTCAGAGCTGTGCTAATAAATTATCAGATAGTTATTTTTACTGCTTAAGCATCAGAGCATAATGCAAAGACTATAAAAGTCATGTTTTTTCTTTTTTTCTTTTAATGGGCTTCAATTGCAGGGTTGAATCATTCGTTATTTCCAGTTCATAATACATTGTCATCATTGGTCCAGGTAGGTTGAATTTTTATTTCATCCCTTCATTACTCATTCATTTATTCATTCAGTTACAGCGCCATCAATGCATACACCCACTGCTCTACTCAGGAACTTGAACTGTATTTACCTATATGTTCCTCTATTATCCTACCTCCTGCCTCCCCACACAGCAGCAATCAGTATCCAGAAGTTTATGGTTATCACTCCTTTGCTTTAAACAGTTTGATTACATGTATGTGTATGCCTAAATTACATAGTTTTGTGGGGGTTTTGTGAACTGCAGAACAAGAGTGAAATGTTCTAAGTCTTGTGGGACTTGTTTTCACTTAATATCATATTGAATGACATTCATATTGTTGTGGGTAGCTGTAGGTCATTGCACTTCACAGCTGTGTAATATTCTATCATGTGATTTTATCATGTAAGCTCTCCATCTATTTTCCTGAGGATAGGTATTTGGATGATTTCCAGTTCTTTTCTTTTTTTTTTTCTTTTTTTTTTTCTTTTTCTTTTTCTTTTTCTTTTTCTTCTTTTTTTTTTTTTTTTTTTTGAGACGGAGTCTCTCTCTGTCACCCAGGCTGGAGTGTGGTGGTGCGATCTTGGCTTACTGTAAGCTCTGCCTCCCAGGTTAATGCAATTCCCCTGCCTCAGCCTCCCAAGCAGCTGGGACTATAGGCACCCGCCACCATGCCCGGCTAATTTTTTGTATTTTTAGTAGAGACGGGGTTTCACCGTGTTAGCCAGGATGGTCTCAATCTCCTGACCTTGTAATTCACCCGCCTTGGCCTCCCAAAGTGCAGGGATTACAGGCGTGAGTCACCGCGCCCAGCCATTTCCAGTTCTTTATTAAGAACAATACTATCTTGAACATCCCTATATGTGTATTTCCTAGTACTCCTTTATAAAAATTTCCTTTGGAAATATACCAAGAATTGGAAATCTGGGGTTGTAAGGTCATGTGAAAATTCAATGTAACAGAATAAAACCATAATTTTTCAAAGTAGTTGCACTAATTGGTCACTTTCTTAGCCAATTTATTCAGTTTTCTCATACACAAAGCCTGGCTACAATGACTAACTTACAGATAGTTATGAAGATCAAAGAATTTTACCAGGAAAGTATCCAGCAACCTTTCTAGAAAACAGAAGATTATCAATAAGTAAGCACTTAAATCTTTCTCCTAGTTCCCTTAAGACCATGCTTTATACAGATCCCTTGCCCTGTCTATCAAATCGGGGGGTAAGGCTAGGGGAGTTCCAGGCCTCTGCAGCTCTGACCCGTTATGAGTTAGTGCCACAAATGCAGAAGCAGTAGTCCCCCACTGCAGGCTCCAGGGCCTTACCCTCACAGCGGGATGTGCTTTTCTGCCACCTTGGTATTTATTCCCTAATCCTTGGAGTGTATTCCCTAGAATTTCTGCGAAACTGGATGACAGCCAGCAGGTTCTTGGTGCTAGACACTTGTTGAAATTATGATGGAAAGGGAAGAAAACCAATGATGAAATGGTACTTAGAATGAAATTCAAACTCTCTACCAAGGTCACGCAAGATCCAGCCTGCTGATCTCTCCCACCTCATCTCTAGAGCTTTGCCTCTTTGCTCTCCAGGTTCATCCCCAGTGGTTCACCTTTTGTAACCATTCATCTGCTCAGTTCCTGGAACACTCCAAGCCATTTCCTGCCTCAGGGCTGCTACACATGCAATCCCTTTTGCTTAGAATGCTTTGCCCCCAACTTTTTTCACAGCTGGCTCTTTCTCATGCTTTAGGTCTCTAGTTAAAGTCATCGGCCCAGAAAGACATTCCCTGTCCTACCCTATGCGAAGTCATTTCACATTTACCCCAAATATTCTCCATCTCAACCTTTACTCCCTTTATGACATTTGGCTACATTTATCATGATTATATATATTTGTTTACTTTTACTTTTCATCTCCCTTCCTTATTAAATTGTTAAATCTACAAGGACACAGACTGCTTTAGTCGTTCTCGTATTCCCCAGTCTCTAGCACAATGCCAAATGGTTGTTGAATGAATGGGTATATTAGTGACTACTAGGCACCGAGTTTTGTGTTAGTCACTCTACACAAGTAACTGTTTTCATTCTCTCAATAATCCTCTGACATGGCTATTAGTAACTTCACTTAGAAGATAAGAAAACAGGCTTGTGGAGGTTAAGTAACATCTCCAAAGCCCTACTTCTAGAAAATGATAGAGCTAAGATTTAAACACAGATCTGGCTTCAAAGTCCATGCTCTCTCCACTGAATCATGAAAACCAGAGGAAGAAGAATTGAAGAAATCCAACTGATGGTGGATGGTCTTTCCAAACTGCCAACCCAGAATTTCCCTGGGAATTTCTCATTTTCTATGCTAAATCTTGGAGCTGTTAGTTTTGCAGCATTGCACAACACACTGATGGAAAATGTCACCTGACTTCTTTATCTGTTAAACAAACATTACGAATAGCGATTTGGCCAAATTCATGCTATTGTTCCCTCATCTATCACACTACGGTATTACTTATCAATGGAAAAGCATGTTCCCAAATGTCACAGCAGGACTTTAAAAGCTAAGTAGAACCATAAATCATTCTTCTAAAAGCAACAGAGCTGACCTCTTCCTTAACACTCAGATATTTAATCTGTAAATTATTTAGCTTGCAGTATTTCTTTTTCCCATAGCCAATAGTAAAGCAGCCACTTTCATTTCCTTTTGTATTTCTTCAAGTGATGAGAAAGCAGCACTCTTCAGAAACATGAGCCATATATATATATATATATTTTAGATGGAGTCTTGCTCTTGTCACTGAGGCTGGAGTGCAATGGCATAATCTCGGCTCAGTGCCACCTCCTCCTCCCAGATTCAAGTGATTCTCCCGCCTGAGCCTCCTGAGTAGTTGGGATTACAGGCCCCTGCCACCATGCCAAGCTAATTTTGTATTTTTAGTAGAGATGGGGTTTCACCATGTTGGCAAGGCTGGTCTCGAACTCCTGACCTCAGGTGATCCACCTGCCTCGGCCTCCAAAAGTGCTGGGATTACAGGCGTGAGCCACTGTGCCTGGCCCCACTTTTATATTTTCGATAAATTGACTAAAAGAATAGATTTCCTTGACCCACTGGATGAACTGTGCTCTCACTCCAGAAACACAAACACCAAAGGAAAATTGCTGGAATATAAGTAATTTCCAGTTTTCAAGTAATAGTGACACAGATACTTTTCTGTAGTCTATCATTTTGGAAAAGACCAGAGACAGCCATACACTTGTCTGTCAACCACAAGCATCATTTCTCTCAACGTTTAACTAAATACTGTATCTTCCAGAAGCTCTCCCCTGACTAGTCTTAATTCATGCTGCTCAATCCCAGCACTGATATACGACACACACCACATTATTAACTTCAGGTGTGAGTATTTCCTTATGTTTTTGTTAGTTATTCCAAAAACTTGCCACAGGAATAAGTGCCTGGTCTTCTCATTTAGATAGCAAGCATTTCAAGGGCAGGGACAATTTCTTCTAACTCTTTGGTGCCCCCATACAAGCCTATGGACGCATGCGTTCATCCTTCTCTCCCTCCATCCATTCTGCAGACCTCTTCAGAGCAACTTTAAGACTCCACATACTGTGCTGGGTGCTCCTGGGGAAACAAAACTGAAAGATACACACACAACTTACACTCGATCAAAATGAAAAGTTGCTGATTCAACAGGCTTAGGGAAAAGAGCAGCACGATGCTGACAGCGATTGCCTTAAAGGTACAGAGTTCTTTCTATTTCTCTTACTGATTGTTCTGTATTTTTATTAAGAATACGTGTTCATTTTACATCAGGGAAAAGCTATTTTAAACAAAATCTAATCACAGAGTTGAAAGACCAAAGTCAAATTTACAGAACAAAAAGGTAAATAAGAACATAGTAAACAAGCACTCAAACAGGACTTAGCAGCTTGGGTCTGAGTTGAGACTTTGCTCCTGACAAACTGTGTGATCTTTTCAAGGTTTGGTGTCCTTAGTCTGTAAATTGGAGATGAAAATACCTCCTTCATAGAGGTGTTCTAAGGATTCTATGAGATAATGCCACTGAAAATGCCTTACAGGGCATTGACTAAAGAAAGGTATCATTACTGATGCTGTGGATTGGGTCTGATTTCAAATGACAAGCTCTGGAAGTCAGGCCCTACTGCATATACCACTAAGCACGTTATGAAATTATGAAGGTCGAGGCCAATTATGCCCAAAAGTAGTTTAAACGCTTGGTTCTCTCCACCCCATGGATGTCACAATTTGCTCAAGATGAATGAATACTAAAAAAGTTTTGCCAGTCCGAGCATCCTTCCTACTTGCAATTAAAACCCAGGCATTGCAGACCACAGAGAGAGTGGGTTGACAAATTCCTTGGGCTCATGTTTCTTTCATGGTCTTCTGGGTTGGATGAAATCACAAATAGCTGTTCGGATTTTATTTTCCCAAGTCAGGGAAACTAGAGGGAGCATGTTGATTTGTTTTTCCTACTCAGAAAAAGAAAAAAAGCAGTGGCGTTCCATTTTCATCTACTAAGATAAGAAGAGATGGCAAACTTTGGTTGAGAGAAGAACAAATTGCTTCGCTCCCCTGATCAGGCCTCGACGTCCTAATGTCCTGTACTATCCTGCTTCCAAAATTCCTTCAATTGTTTTGGGATTTACTGTGCCCCCTACAGCTCTAAGGCGAATATTCACTCCACAAGCCACTTGCCTAACGATGGAAGCAAACTTCTTACAGCATGTACTAATGCATTGTTTCCCCTTGTTCTACATTTCTCTGCACCAGGCAAAAGAAGGAAGACATGCTCTTTCAAAATTACTTGACGAAGGTTGGCTAAAGTCAAAACTGGCCTAGTAACTGCCCAGTAAATCACAAATCATAAGGCATCCTCACCTCTTCTGAACCTCAAGCCTTCAACTCCTCGCTCGCTTGCGCGTTCTCTCTCTCATTAAATGGAAAGATAACAGCTGCTAGGGTCAGATTACCTTGGGCTGAAATCCTGGCTTCTCCATTTTCAAGGTTGATGGGCTTAGGAAAGTTATTTAGCTTCTTGAAACCCCATTTTCTTCACGTGAGTAAGAACATTTAACTTGCAAGACTGTTATGAGGATTAAATGAGATGTTTGTAAAGCATCGAACCCAATGCCTGGCACATGATCAGTCTCGATAAATACTAGTTTCCAGATTCCCCTCCTTGGCCTCTTTTGTTAGTTTGAGCACAGCATTTGTCTTCATTGTACACTCATCACAAATTCCTGGACCTCTGGCACATCAGATGTTCCAAGCATTCAGAGGTAATAAATTGGAGGGAACCCCCCGGGCTGTGGGAAGCCTGGTTTCCCAGTGCCTTATGCAGACCACCTACTGCTGCCTGCAGCAACCACCCTGTGAGGAAAGCAGCTGCCAGACAAAGGGACAAGGGACAGGCCTCCATCTGTACCTCCTCCCGTTTGCCTCCAGCACAGAGGGCAGCCATCGTCCCCCAGGAGACGCCTGGGAGAGGTTTCAGTGTTTCAGATGACAGATCAGCCCATGCTCTCTGACCCAGATTAGAGCAGACCCAGAACCAGTCCACGCCCCATGTCACCAGTAAAGGATTTTAATTCACTCCCAGGAGACTGTAAGGAACACTTGGACCAGTGACGCATGTAATCGGTTGCGCTCTGCAGTGAGCCTTCGGAAGGCTGTAGGTTTCACATGTTGCACTAATATTTCACCAGCCTGTCAGCCTTAGCCTGGCCATAGGAGCCAGGCTGCAAATTCAGCACTATTCGTGTCCCCAGACAGTTGGGGGAAAAGAGGCAAAAAGGAGGCCGGAGAAGACTCAGAAGGGAAGAAGAAAGAAAATACATTTGGGACCCAACTCAGTGGTTCTCAGTGTGGCCCTGGTCCAGCAACATCAGCATCCCCCAGCAGCTTGATAGAAAAGCAAATTCACGGGCCCCACCAGGGCCCCATCAGAAATTTTATGGTGAAGCCTAGCAATCTGCTTCCACAAGCCCTTCCTGCAAATCTGATGCATGTTATCACTTGAGAACCACTGAGCAAGCTAAATAATGTTTAGGTAAACTAAAAGTCTAAATTTGATGAGAAAAACAAGGATCCAGGGATCGTTATGATAAAGGAGAAAATCTCTAGTTTGGGATCAGGAGGCCTTAGTATCATTTCCAGTTCCAATGATTGCTAACCACGTGATCTTGAGGAAGTGACTTATCTTTTCTGAGCTTCAGTTTCCTATGTGTTAAAGGCGGTAATCAGACTTCCCCTGCAGAGTTGAGGGATGAGATACACACTCTATTGATGATCTAACATTTATAAGCCTGTTGTTCACTACATCACAGAGCTTCCCCTGTATACCATCAGGGCAGGGTTCTCAACCTGTGACAAATAAAAATGTCTCCAGACATTTCCGCAGGCCCGCATTCTGAAGCTCAAAGCCAAGTCAATATTGGAGTATGTTTATGCCATTCACATGAGCAAGGCAGATGGGAGGCAGGGAAGAAAAAGGAGTGGTAAGGGCTTGGGTTTCTCACAGATCTGAGTTCAGATCCTAGCTCTGCACATGTTGCTTTTGTGAGCTTGGCCATATAATTTAAGCTTTCTGAGTCTCAATTTTCTTATTGGTAAGATGGGTAGACAAATAGTAGCTACTTCTTAGGGTCTCAGTGAAAAGTTACATGATATCACATGTGTGTAACACTTAGCCTAGAGCTAGAAAATTATCACCTGGCTGTACTACAGTCTTTGTATGTGTCCATATTTGGCTGGGGCTCAAAACAAATGTGCATGATGAAACTGAAGACATTGTCTCTTAACAAGAATCACAAAAATGATACATTTAGGTACAATGAGAAACTGGGTTCCACATTTCACTCTCCATCCTTCAGTCCTTTACGGCCATTATGAACTTAGAGGGCTTGTCCAAACAGAGAGGCTCTTTCACCAAGCCCTAAGAGATTAACCACAACACAGCTTTAAAGGAACACTTTGTTTAGTACCCCCCAGGGTGTGTGTGTGTGTGTGTATGTGTGTGTGTGTACAGAGAGAGAACAAGAGAAAGAGACTCTTCTTGAACTCAATAACAGTCAGCAAGAATGTCTCACCTCTAGGATAGAAAGCGAGTCCCCCTTCATATTATTGGTTACTGACCACGTACAAAGTAGCACAGCGCATAACCTGCACTACTCACTCATCTGCACAACCACCATTGTGAAGATGATATAGGTACCACTATGATCCCTATTTTACATGTAAAGAAAGGCTTGTAGGGCTAATTCCATCCATACCACCTTAGGCAGACAGACCTGATCTAATTCATTTCTTAGAGAGATTTTACAACCGATCTTTGTCATCTATTTAGCTAATATTTTCCACAGTCAGAAGAATTATCTTCCTCTGCATTAAGCTCCAAGTTGCTTTGAGACCTGATTTAGGGGGATCAGAGGAACTGGACTAAAGCCAGTGTCATGGGCTGGATTTGTCATCTTCTCCAAACATCTTTACATTCAGACCAGACACAGCTCTGGGGAAGGACAGCCACAGAACTGTAGATGTGTTCCTATGTTCTGTACCAAGATGGGGCTCCCACCTGCCTTATGCCTGGATGGCAGCTGGCAGACACCAAGCTACATTCCAGCCACATTCAGCATCATTCTGGGGGAGCTGAGGGCCTCCCTTCCTTTTTGAAGACACCAAACTTCACTGATTCACACACTTTCACTTTGTGGGTCACAGTTGATCATAAATATGACACGTTTGAAATCTGTGCATTTATGTTGGGTTTGTATCAATCAAGCCATCAACCTCTGGACCACTTGGGTGATACATCAGATATAGTTGCACTTTGCTCTCTTCCTGAATTCTCTAGAAACAGTTTGGGGCACATGATTAGGAAGATGTTTATTCAAAGGTAGAGTTCAGGGAGGAAAATGTTATTAGGTCACTGTTGGGATTGGCTCATTATGCAAAGACTGGCTTAGAATTGCTTTTATCATAAAACTCTCACTTCTTTTAAGTTTAGTCCAATAACAAAAGTCTCCCCGTGGCAGTAGAGGGAGCCGAACAATAGCATGCTTTGTCTTTGGACTCAAGAGTTTTTATTTCTAAGGTGTTGGGTGCCATTGGTCCTTGAGCTATAGTGCTCACTAGGCAGTGGGAAATTATGTAGACAAATTGAAGGACATAGCCTATATTAATTCCTGATCTAGTAAAACTTCACCTCATGCTAGAACCACACTTGTCTCCAAGGTTTTGAGCAACATTTGGTCTCACCATCTCTTCCTCTCTCAGGCACATCTGAACTGCTGGGTTCCAGGCTAACTGGAAATGAAACAAAAGCTAAAATCTTACAGCCAGAAAACCTGTTTATATTTAATTGATGGTCTTAACAATTGTGTCTGGGAGGAAGTGTGGTCTAATTGTTACAACTGTGAGTGATCCCTAATGTCATGACTCTAGTCTCTTTTACTATTACCAACTAATCACACAAGACCTTTGGTGATTTAATTTAAACCAAAATGGCCTAGTTTTCTTGGTGAATGATAAGAATCAAGAATTAAAGATGTTATTCAGGTGTAAGTGTTAATCAGGATTAAATTCTCTGAAATGGAGAATTAAATCCTGGGCAAGGAGTTTGAATTTGTGAGCAAACTTCACCAAGAAAGAGAACTAGTAGGTATTGCTTTGGGAGAAGCAGCTTCACCATCCTGATATTTACAAAATTTCTACCCAGGGACCCAGGAATGAATGATTTGGTTCTTAAAATGAGTTTAAAGACATCCCTCCCAGAAGTCTTTAAAGGCAGTAATGCGTATTGGTGAACAATTTCCATTACTTGAAAAAAAACAATAGGATCTATAGGTGTATCCTTGGTAAGTTTACATAGGCATGCTATCTAAAATACTAAATGTCTTTAATTTTTAGCTGGAGAAACATAACTTACCTGATAACACATATTCTGAGCAGAAGCTCTGATAATCTTTGATTAATGAAAACCCCCAAATGAATTTTTATTGCTAATTGAAGTTTGTTTGCTAGATTAAGGCATTTAAAATATGGGGTCTATGAGGAAAGAATAATAATTTAAAAAGGTACTTAGAGGAGATATCTGCTTGTTGGACCATTGGCTGGTTAGTTTGTTTTGAGAAGGGTTGGAGAAATGAAGGAAAGAACTAAAATGAACGTGAAAAGAAAAATAGAGTACAAAATTTCAGTTAGATGGGAGGAATTAGTTCTACAGATCCATTGTACAATATTATGACTATAGTTAATAACAATGTATTGTATTGTATTCTTGCAAATTTGCCTAGAGAGTAGATTTTAAATGTTCTCGCCACACAAAAGATAAAAAGTGTGTTGAGGTAATGCATATGTTAATTAGCTCAATTTAGGCATTCCACAGCGTATACATATTTCAAAGTAACATGTTGTACACAATAAATAGATAAAATATTTACTTTTCAATTAAAAAATAAATTTTTAAAACGTAGGCAAGTAAAACAGGAACAAAAAGAAAATAGAGTAGTCAGCAAGCAATCCACGAAGCATTTATACATTGAGTAATAGATTATAGCGCCACCTCGTGGTTGGAGGAGTTTTTGTTTTGCTCATTCATTTAGGTTTCATTCCCCTATTGTTACCGCAATAAAGATAGAAAATAATTACTCTCTAAATAGGATGCTTTAAGGGCAGGATACCCTAAGTATTGCCAGGGTGCCTTCAAGTGTGTTTTACTTACAAGAATATAAGCCCCTGAAATGCTGATGGACCACAGCTTATTAGTTTCCAGAGTGGCAATCAGGAGGCTTTTTTAAATAGCATTTTCTTCCTAACAGGTTATGAATAACACATTGCTACCAACACATAACCATTGTGGGTATACATTGTTACCCAACACACAGGCACAATTCTGCTTGAAGATGGACTATACCTCCTAGTAACCTGAGGCGAAGCCAGCATACACTCAGCCGGCCTCCTGCCTGCTGGCCTCCCCAGCCACCCACGTGGCCAACACCATTCATCAACTGGAGAATCTCGCCCAGCGACAATCTTTCTCCACATAGCATTCCAGGCACTACTACTAATCCAGCAAATTTGACATAAAATTCTATTTGCCTACCCAGCCTTAAGTCAGAGATGTCACATAAATTTGAGATCTCACTCTTGGGAGGCAGTGAGGCACAGGAGAAAGACTGTAGGTTGAGAGTCACCCTAACCTAGTTTCAACTCTCAGCTCTGCCACTCACCTAGCTATGTGTGCTTGAGCAAGTTACCTCGCCTCTCTGAGTCTTGGTTTTCCTTTCTTTTTTTCTTTAATTTTTTTTTTAGATGGAGTCTCACTCTGTCACCCAGGCTGGAGTGCAGTGACACGATCTCAGCTCACAGCAACCTCCGCCTCCCGGGTTCAAGTGATTCTTCTGCCTCAGCCTCCCAAGTAGCTGGGACTACAGGCACGTGCCACCATGTTCGGCTAATTTTTATATTTTTAGTAGAGACAGGGCTTCACCATATTGGTCAGGCTGGTCTTGAACTCCTGACCTTGTGATTTGCCCACCTCGGCCTCCCAAGTGTAAAACAAATTACAGGCATGAGCCACCATGCCCAGCCTCCTCTTTCTTAAATAATGACTATATCACCCAACAGGATTATTGTGAGGATTAAGTGAGATAACATTTCCAAGTCAGGCAGCATAGTGCCTTGAACTGAGTATGTGTTTAACAAATGCTAATTCCCTCTCCTGCCAATATTAATCATAAAAGGAGCTATGCATCTTACTTTGAACTCCAAATTCTCTCTTTGGTACCCCCTACCAATCTCCCCAGTTTTGGCTGTTCAGCTCTTGTGTGAACAGCAGCCTCCCTTTATCCATGGAGAGTACATTCCAAGACCCCCAGCAGATGCCTGAAACCTTGGATAGTACTGAACCCTGTAGATACTGTTTTTGCCTATACATATATGCCTATGATAAATTTGTAAATTAGGCACAGGAAAAAACTAACAATAATGAAATTGGACACTATAATAATATACTGTAATAAAATGCATATTAATATGGCCTCTCTCTCTCTCTCTTTCTCAAAATATCTTAATGTACTGTACTCACCTATTTTTGGACCACAGTTGAGGTAACAGAAACTTGGGAAAGCTAAACTGTGGATAATGAGAGTCAACTATAATTAATTCCAAAAATAAGTAAAGCTCGAAAAGAGGAATCGATTAACTCTATTGTGAATTTTACAGCAAGTTAAAGAACAAACTATAGACTGAGAATTGCCAAACACTTGGTCTGAGCAGTCAATTCTCATCCGTGTATAAGCTTTGACCCTATACAACCAACAAGCGTTAACAATCCCATTGTGCCCAAAGTGGCCCCCAATCAGACAAACCCATGAAACCATGAACATAAGCCACCAACGCAAAGTGAAAAAAATGCAGTTAGGAGGCACAACTGAGCAAGTTCAGCATTCCCCAGGACATTTCTGCCCAAAACTCTGGTTCCAGGTTCCACGAAAATGGAATAATTTGCTCAGTAACCCGGCTTTACCATGCAATCTTCCTCTGCTTCCTTCCTCTGGAATAAATAGAACTTGTCCCTGCTCTCTGTGGCTGATCCCCAGTGCAGACGCCAGCTTTCACTGAATTTGTGAGTACAGAGGGGAAAGCCAAAGTATCAACAAAGAGAGAAAGCTGCTACCTTGATCTATTTCTAAACAGCAACCCTGCTGTTTTTCATGGGCAGACAGGAGCTGTGAATGTAATTGTGACCAATGCTGAGATTAAACCCATGAATGATTTGGCTTGAGCTTTTAAGAGTGATCAAAATTGCGGAGCATAGCCTTGTTTACGGGTTTATAGATCTGCCTGGGGCATCCGACGCCCTTGACTATGATTTATTATTACAGGACAGAGATTATCTCAGACTGGGCTGGAAATGGATCTTGGCTGAGTTATTTAACTCACCGGATGCAATGTGTGAGAGTTGATGGCCTTGTTTCTCAATTTGTCAGTTGTAAAGGGAGTCCCCAAGGCTCAATTTCAGACCCGGTATTGTTTACATAGCCTGGCAATAATACATCACATGTGGCAAAATATTACAAATTCATTTTTATGCTGATGATATGGCTCATGCATAATGGCAGCTAATGTGCTGCTCTTTTTATTTGAAATTGCAGCTACGTCTCTAAAGGCACAAAGGGCCTTTTGTGTTTTGAACCATAAAAAAGAGAAAGTATATGACAGTTTTTAGAAGGACTAATGAAGGGTTTGATCAGGCTCAGCTGCCATCTGTAAAAGAATCCCATTATAGCAGTTACGGTCATTATAATACCATACTATCTGAAGGTATCTGTCAGGATTTTTCATACCATTATCATTATTATTATTATTGTTTGGGAAGCAATGGAAAATGGCTTTCCATTTTGCTATTTGTATTTAGATGATGGGAAATGAATAATTTGAACAATGATTTCCATCTGGAACTTTATTCAAATGGCCTGCACCAGTCATATGGAGATGGCACTTTGGCACATACACGAAGTACCAAAGGGTACACTGTGTTTAAAATTTGGAGGTTGTTTTCAACATTCTCCATATAAATAAATTCACTATGAATCACAACAAATTGCCAACACACTGCTTCTGAAGCATCTGCAGCAGGAAAAACACCAGCACATTTTAAGAATACAGAAATGCTCCCAATAAGGCAGAACTGCATTTCATTTTTGGACTTAGAAAGTAAGAATGAAAATCACGGGCATCCATCTCAAGAAAGAACAGTGACTTTTAAATAAGATTTCATGCTCTATGACACTAACAAATCAAAAAATAAACAGATAAAACAGCAACTTCCTCAGGAATTCGGTGTGTTTTAAAAGAACATTTACAAAAAGGGAAAGAAAAAAAGACAGAGTCACTTCATAATTTTTTCAGACATTTTCTAGCCCTCCAAAGCCCTGCGTTTTCCCACACAGAAAGACAGCCAGTGGCTGCGTGGCCACGGGTAATTTGGATTTAATTGTGTTTGCTTAAGCCATACATTCCACTCCCAAACCATAAAAACGAATCCTAGAAATCACAATGATTTGAAAACTCTGGAGTCTGTGTCCTGTTTGCTTTTTCAAGGGAAGATTCCCAGGAAAGTTTTATTGCAACCTGTGTGTTTACCTTTGGGATCTTCCTAAAACACAGTACCTCCTTTAGAAGGATGCATGAAAGATCAAAAGACACAACTGCAGTGCCTCCCAGTAGCACTATCAGAGGCCATTGTTAGAGGAGGGTCTCAGAAAAAGAAGGCTGGGTTTCCATGGCCTTTACTCTCCTATGTAGCCATCTGCTTCTTTGACAAATATTTACTGAGTGCCTACTATGTGCTGAGGAGAAAAAGCATCCTGGCAAGAGCACAGGCTTAGAAGCCTGAGCTCAATGAATGGCTTTGCAACTTTCTAAATGGGCAGCCTTGGGCAGATTAGTTAACCCCTGTGTGCCAGGCACATAGTGGAAAGTCAGTGGAGATTTGGTAAGGAAATAAATGACTAAGTTTTTGTTTCTTCATCTATAAAATGTGGCTGTCAGAGCCTGCCTCATGGGGTTGTTGAAGATGTGATGAGAAAATGGATAGATCGTGCTTTATTGCTGTTGCTGTTTTTCCATTAGTATTCAGTGGCCCCCGACCTTTGGTGTCCTGGAGAAGGCAGACAAGCAAATCAACAATTATTTTGCAATGTGTCTGAAAAATAAACTAAACTAGGGGTGGGAGAGCATGGTGGTGAGACTCGGAAAAGGCTTCCCAGGGAAATAATTCTCGAGTTAAGGTTTATCAGGTAGGTAAAACCCAACCAGGCAAAAGAAGGGAGGAATGGCATTCCAAGGAAAGGGATTGGAACCCAGGAGGCAGAGGCAGGAGGGAGGTCTGTGTCCTGACAGACAGCTTGCTGTGGCTCAACTCCCAGGCACACAGGGGCAGAGAATAGGCTAAAGAGGCAGGCTGTATTCAGCCATTTTCCTGGGTCTCAACCTTACGTTCTTAATCCAAACCAAACACCAGTGGTGAAGGCACAGGTAAAAAAGAAACTTGGTCAGGCGTCATGGCTCACACTGTAATCCCAGCACTTTGGGAGGCCAAGGCAGGCAGATCACTTAAGGTCAGGAGTTCGAGACCAGCCTGGCCAACATGGTGAAACCCCATCCCTACTAAAAAAAAAAAAAAAAAAAAAAAAAAATTAGCCGAGAGTGGTGGCACATGCCTGTAATCCCAGCTACTAGGGAGGCTGAGGTGGGAGAATTTCTTGAACCAGGGAGGTGGAGGTGGCAGTGAGCCGAGGTTGAGCCACTACACTCTAGCCTGGGCAACAGAGCAAGATTTTATCAAGAAAGGAAAGGAAAGGGAAGGGAAAGGGGAAGGGAAAGGGGAAGGGAAAGGGGAAGGGAAAGGGGAAGGGAAAGGGGAAGGGAAAGGAAGGGAAGGGAAGGGAAGGGAAGGGAAGGGAAGGAAGAGGGAGGGAGGAAGGATTCAGCCTTCACAGAAGCCACCAGAAAATCTGCAGAAGTCGCCAGGAAACCTGTTATTGTCCTGAAGCACCCAACTCTAAAGGACACTTGAAATCTTAGAGTTTTAATATCTTTATCCTAGTCTTTTTAGTTCTGAATTCCTGAACTTAATTGCTAATCCCATCTACAGTCACACATCGCTTAATGATGGGGATATATTCGGAGAAATGTGTCCTTAGGTGATTTCGTTGTTGTGACCATCACAGAGTGCATTCCACAAAGCTAGATGGTAGGGTCTCCTATACACCGAGGCTATGTGGTATGGCCTAGTGCTCCTAGACTACAGACCTGCACAGCACGGTCCTGTACTGAATACTGTAGGCAACTGTAATACAACAGTGAGTATTTGTGTATAAGATATCTAAACACAGAAAAGATACAGTAAAAATACTGTATTATAATCTTATGGGACCACCATCATCTATGTGGTCCTGTGGTTTAATGAAACATCGTTACATGATGCATAGCTGTAGTTTTACATTTTCAGCTTTTCATCTATGAGCCTTTTATCTTAATATTTTACCTCCTCTATGCTTATGCTTTTAACCTTTTATCTTATTAACTTCAAGCCTCTTATCTTTTATTTTAAATATCACTCATTTTATCTCATGTACCTTATCTTACAAACATTTTAAATTTGATTTTCAACGAATACTTTGTTTTTCTTACATTTTTTTTTTCTGGCCTTTCTGGCAGTGTTTTAGTTTTATTCACCTTGTAACTTCCTAGCTTCTTTTTCTTTTAAAAGAATTTCTTCTTTCTTTTCTCTTTCATTTTCCTTTTCCTCCTCTTCCTTTTCTTTGCCTTCCTTTTCTTCTATTTGACCATATTTGGGCTTGTTTTTTTAATGTCTGGAGAAGACAAATGCTGATAGAGAAGGGAACATGGTGAGAAGCTACCCCACAGGCAGAGGCAGCTGGATCAAAGGACTTCTTCCCCTTGGGTAACTCTGCAGAACTCCCTGCCCCAGCCCGGCTCTGCCCCTGATTGTCCTTGCAGCTTCCCCTAAAATGCAACCTGAACACCCTCCCACTGCCTGCTATCCCACCCTTATCAGCTCCACCAATGACTTGCCCAGCCCTTTAAAGAACAGAATGAGAGACAGAGAGGGGAAACTTACCTGCAGATAATAACATGTTAACCCCTTCCCCGGCTGTAGTTCTGTGACATAGTACACAAAAGGTATTGCAATGGCTTTTCTTTCTGACATCTTATCTATCAGGCCTTACAGGAATTTTTTGCATGTTTAGAATCCATGTGTGTGTGTAAGTGTGTGTGTGTGTGTGTGTGTGTGTTACCAGGGACTGTTGTGCCCGTACTAGGAGGTTTTAAACATTGTCAGAACGTATACGTCTTCTTCCAGAACATCAGATATCAAAGAGCAACGGAGGCCCGAGCATTTCCAGGATACATGCCCAGGTCTCCCCTAGTAGTTCTCAGGGAAAGAAGTAGGTAAGGCTGAGCTTCTTCACTTTTTTATTGTCTTCCAAAAGAGAATACAATATTATTCTGAGGAGAATAGAATTTCCATAGATCATTTAATCATCTCTCAAGGTCTAGGCTGCTTTGTACATAAGAGTAATTTAGGGAACTGTTAATAATGCAGATTTCACCTACTCAACATCAGCCTTGGCAAATAACTTATGGCTAAGTCCCCAAAAGCAATTGTAAAAAAAAAAAAAAAAAAAAAAACAGTGGGACGTAGTTATACTAACGAGCTCTGCACAACAAAAGAAAAGAGCAACAAAGTAAACAGACAACCAGCACAATGAGAGAAAATATTTGCAGACTATGCATCCAATAAAGGACTACTATCCAGAATGTGTAAGGAACTTCAATCAGCAAGCAAAAAACAAATGACCTCATTAAAAGATGGGCAAGGCTGGGCGCAGTAGCTCATACCTGTAATCCCAGCATTTTGGGAGGCCAAGGCAGGCAGATCACTTGAAGTCAGGAGTTCGAGACCAGCCTGGTCAACGTGGTGAAACACCATCTCTACTAAAAATACAAAAATTAGCCAGGCATGGTTGTGCACAGCTGTAATCCCAGCTACATGAGAGGTAGAGCAATAGAATCGCTTGAACCCGGGAGGCAGAGGTTGCAGTGAGCTGAGATCACCCCTCTGCACTCCAGCCTGGGCTACAGAGCAAGACTCCATCTCAGAAAAAAAAAAAGAAAAAAAAAAAGATGGGCAAAGGACATGAACAGTTACTTCTCAAAAGAAGACATACAAGTGGCCAACTAATATATTTTTTAAAATATTCATCATCACTAGTCACAACAGAAATGCAAATCAAAACCACAATGAGATTCTGTCTCACCCCAGTCAGCATGGCTATTATCAAAAAGTCAAAAAATAACAGAGGCTGGGGAGGTTGCAAAGAAAAGGGAATACTTAAACACTGCTGGCAGGAATGTAAATTAGGCCAGCTACTGTGGAAAGTAGTTTGTAGTTTTCTCAAAGAGTTTAAAACAGAACTAACATTTGACCCATCAATCCCATTACTAGGTGTATACCCAAAAGAAAATAAATTTTTCTACCAAAAAGACACACACACTCATATGTTCATCATAGCACTATTCACAATAGCAAAGTCATGGAATCCATCTAGGTGCCCATCAAAGATGGATTAGATAAAGGAAATATAGTACATATACACCATGGAATACTACACAGCCATAAAAAAGAATGAAATCATGTCCTTTGCAGCAATGTGAATGCAGCTGGAGGTTATTATCCCAAGCAAATTAATATAGGAACAGAAAACCAAATATTGCATGTTTTCATTTATAAGTGGGAGCTAAGCATTGAGGACACATGAACATAAAGATGGGAACAATAGAAAGTGGAGACTAGTAGAAGGGGAAGGGAGAAAGAGGAGCGTGGGCTGGAAAACTTTCTATTAGGTACAATACTCACTCCTTGAGCGATGGAATCATTCGTACCCCAAACCTCAGCATCATGCAATTTGTTTGTTACCCATGTAACAGACCTGCACATGCATCCCTGGAGTCAAAAACAAAAGTTGGAATTTTTAATGCAGATTTTGCAGACACTCCCCGAAGATTGTGATTCAATAGAATGAGGTCCAGGAATCCAAAATTTTTTTTTGCCAAATGTCCCCAGGAGATTCTGATGTAGGTGGCCTGTGGGCTACGCTTTGAGAAGCACTCACTAAACTTATATGAGCAGAATCTTTTAATAGATTCTGCCTTCGGAACTCTCCCTTTGCAGCATCCTGCTGAGGGGGTGTCCCCTTCCCAAAGATGGCTGTTGTCCCACTACTGTAAAACCCAAGTGTGTCTCCTACCCAGGTAGATGCTTCTGGTCCTTTTCTAAGAAACCTTCAGACTGCCCTCACCATTTCCAATACTCCTCTCCAGAATTATCCTGGAAACTTTCCTTAGGTGCTCGACTCACGAATAAGCCCCACCCTCGCAAGCGAACAGTCCTGTTCCACCTTTGGTAGGATGAGTCTAGTTTGTCAAAGCTGGGGTGAGCTGTTCCACCAGGCAACGCAGCTGCAGTGGCTGCCTGGTGCAGTGAAGCCATGGGACGCGTTCCTTCAGCTGCTCTGGATCAGAGTGAGGCTTTCATCAGTTGGATTCCTGTCTTGGAGCTCAGCCAGTTCCAGAATAAGGACCTGAGACACTGGGCTCTCGAATAGACTTTGATGCTGGGTTTGTTTGCTGATCTGTTGTTCTTGTATCTTTTAAGACTTGAGGGTGTGTTTGAATCCTGAAAAGGATGTCACAAAGGGGAGAAGCTAAGATGAAGGAGAGGGCCTTCCAACCTGAAGGAGGTCCCAAAAAGGCAACAGAGAGGGATCTGAGCACAGTTCCTCCAGTGTGATTAGGAGCAAGAAGTGAAGGATGAGTGTAGGGGCAAGTGGGAGCCTGGGTTCGGCAGCAAGCTCCATCTGGCAGCTCCACTATGAGGCTAAAACTGAGGGAGGGTTCCAGTGGAACCAACTTTTAGAGAGAATGCAGGGGGAATGGAGGCACCCTGGTGAGGGAGGGAAGAGTGAGCTCTCTGGAAAAATGAAATAAGTTTGCTGTACTCCATCGGGATCCCAGTTAGCATTGTTATCCCAGAATTTATGATGTTAAAAGTTGACACAGTTGTGTAGATTTCCTCTGGCGATTTTCAGACGCCAGGAGAAGGTAGAGGATGGATTGATCCAGGGTTGGACTCTTGTTAATTCCATTTTGGAAAGACAGAAATGCATAAGAATTGAATATGTAAAAGATTAGTTTTATGAAATCTGAACTGAACAATAAGGAAAATAAAGACAGGAGCAGGTGATGGATAATGAGAAAATGTATATATGGGGAGGTGGTCAAAGGTCCCAGTTAATTTTCAGAGCAATTGAAGATGGAAGGGGTGTTGAATAGATGGCTGGAGAGGACAAGAGGCCAGGTTCAAGAGCGGGATGTTTGTTTTCTGTGGAGAAGTTCCTGGAACTGACAAGGATCAGGATGTGACCATGGGAGGAAGCTGCTAAAGTTGGATGGAAGAGGAAAAGATGACACAGTCCCAGAACAGAGAGGATGGTGGATGGGTTAGTTGCTTGAAAGTGATTTCTATGGGAGGCGAATCATTTTCTTACCATTGTGATTTCTATTAGGTATAATAACCGAAATGGAAAATTCCACCCGAAACTATTAGAGAGGCAATGGCATTGCATCAATGTGAGACATGTTTCTGGGGAGAGCGTGGTTCATGTCCCTTACCCAGGGAGGATGGCATAGTATAGAGAATTTGCTCCTCTGCTCTCTGTCATCATTTTGAAGAGACTCTGAATGGTATAAAAATGATTAGCCCCTAACTCTCACTTTAAAAATGGAGTTTTACTATAGCTTAGCCCAGCCTGCCTTAAACATGCTCAGAGCACTTACATTAGCCTACAGTTGGGCAAAATCATCTCACACAAAGACCTTTTTATAAGAAAGTGTTGAACATCTCAAGTAATTTATTAAATACTGTACTGAAGGTGAAAAACAGAACGGTACTCAAAACACTGTTTTTACTGACCTCACCTTGTGTTCCCACCATCATAAAGTCAAAAATTGTAAGTTGAACCATCGTAAACTGAGGACTGTCTGTGTACAATTTTTGTCAATTAAAGATAAATAATAATAAAGAAAAAATAAAACTGGATTGTTATTTCTTAGTGCCAAAAATTTAGAAAATAAACGCAAGGAAAAAGAAACAGAGAAAATGAAAAACTATGTATCATATATTACTCAAAATATCACCTTATGAAGAAAACCACTATGTACATTTTAATGTATATAATTCTAGGATGTGTGTGTGTACACTTGTGTCCATTTTCTTTAAAAAATAAAATTATATTGCATAGTAATATGCTTGTTTATCTATTTAGTTATAAATGCATTTCCATGTCAGTAAAAATTCATCCAACATGGTTTATTTTTACATTGTTTTCTTCAACATGATTTTTAGTGTCTATCCTAC
This sequence comes from Theropithecus gelada, assembly GCF_003255815.1. Lineage (NCBI taxonomy): Eukaryota > Metazoa > Chordata > Mammalia > Primates > Cercopithecidae > Theropithecus > Theropithecus gelada. Next base: position 79,088,911 of record NC_037670.1, read on the forward strand.
TTCACAGGTAAACTACAATTTCTTCAATCCCCTATTTTCTCATTTTTAGACATTAGAAACAATGCAATGATGAACATCTTTGTTAGTACATCTTTGGACATATCCATGATTATTTTCTTCAGTGAATTTTCTAGAAAGAGTCTTCCTCAAGGCCATACTTGTCTTGGTGTGTTTTTACACAGCCAAACTGCTATGCAAGAAGGTTGTATCAATTTAGTAATATCAGAAGTGCCAGTTTCTACACACCCTTACAGGTATGAGGCATTACTCCTCTTTGGAATTAGTCTCTGTAATCTTTGCCAATCTGATAGCTGGAAAGTAGCATTGCATTTTTATTTACATTTTATGGATTCCCTGGGATGTTGAACATCATCTCACACAGATGCATTCCTGGCCCCACCTTCACCCCTTCCCAAACTACTTTTCCCAGCCTGAACTTTGGAGTTTTGCCCTGAGCGTACACTAAAGAACACTCTGAAAAAGAGTCCCACAAAGTGTGTGTCTGTATTCACTATAAGGAGGGTTTGGATCGTCATGAAAGATGTCTTTTTCTAGGACCTCTTTTAGTGACAGGAATAGACTGCTTCTGAATATCCAGTTTATTTTTATCTCATTGATGCTGTGGAATGTGCAATTCACTCAAGTCTATTCCACACGCCTTCTTGGGCACCAACCGGATGGTCTTTCCAATCATTATTTTTCCTTTGTCATATTTTCTGCAACTATTTCTAACTTGATTGCATCTTGCTTCTTGAGCATTTATGCAACACAGGGTATAAAGAGAAAAACTATGGTAATTGATGGGTTGATTGCGGATTATGATGGTGGGTACCACCCCACACGTTGGCAGACACTGATACTGAGCTAATGTGGAGCTTCCCGGAGTTTTGTGCATTATGGCACACACAGAAAATGATCACGTTGGTGTGACTCATTCAGGAAAATGGAGGCGATTCCAAAGCCAGAGGAGATGGTTGAGAGGTTCTATTCCCACCCCATTCCATTCCCTAAGGTGTCGGAAGACCATTGGTGGCATACAAGTTGAGAAGCCCTGGACCAGTGGAAGAAAAATACTTTACTAAAGTAAAGCTAATAAAAGTAAATTCTTTCCTGACTCATGACTACTTCAAAACAAATGCTTTTTTCCCCTCAGGTAAATGTATATTATTTTGATATACTATAAAGAAAACGAGAATGATTCCCTAGTATGGAAGTTACCTACAGACAGCTGCTACCCTCACATGCTTCTGGAATTTGTGTTCACCCATGTCCTTTTCCTTCTTTTTTTCCATGCTTTTTTTTTTTTTTTTTTTTTTTTTTGAGACAGTGTCTTGCTTTGTCGCCCGGGCTGGAGCTCAGTGTCATGATCTCAGCTCACTGCAACCTCCACCTCCCAGGTTCAAGCAATTCTCCTGCCTTAGCCTCCTGAGTAGCTGGGATTACAGAAGACCGCCACCACACCCAGCTAATTTTTAATTTTTTTTCGGTATTTTTGGTAGAGACAGGGTTTCACTATGTTCGTCAGCTGGTCTCAAACTCCTGACCTCATGATCTGCCTGCTTCGGCCTCCCAAAGTGCTGGGATTACAGGTGTGAGCCACCACGCCCAACCCCCATACTTCTTCAAAAGCATTCAACCCCTTCTCAGAGCCTCAAGATGGCACCTTCTATTCATGGATACCCTGGAGTCTTTGGCTCTGCCCCTCCTAGGCTGGCTCCTGGGTGTCCCTTTTCTTTTGCTCCAGCTTCCCAGTCCTGCCTTTCTCTCCGTCTTCACCACCTCTCAGGTCCCTTCCCTCTGTTTTCCCGCCCAGACTAGGATTCAGACACCTCAACTCAATGTCTTATCTCATGGTGGCGGAGAGGACTCAGATGTCTGCCATGCATGTTTCAGCTTTCTGGACACAAGGCTAAGCTGCCTTTCCTGGCATGCCTGCACCTAGGAGGGGCACCACAGAGGGTCTCACCATAGCATGTGAGTAGGGCTGGCTATGTCACTGCTGGGCCCAGGGAGTTCAGCGTGTGTGTCTTCTTTACTCTCTCTCTTCCCCCATCTGCCAGCTGGACCACAGCAAGGTGACCTCGAAGTCCCATTCTGGACATGGCAAAGCCGCACAGTGGGAGAAGAACAAAACCCTGAATGACTGTACAGGGGAGGGCTCCCCACTAACTGCCCTGAGCTGTGACATGGTAGAGAGATAAATCTATGTAGTTTAAGATCGTCAAAATTCAGGGAGTTGTCTGTTATAGCAGTTAGCATATGCTAGTTATGTACTCAATTTTCTTCTGTTTCTAAAGAAAGGAAAAGCAGGCCATTCTAACTTTTTCATTTTAAGAATATGATTACCAATCACCAGGGTGTATATCCCAGATGTAGGGTTTTATTAAAAAAAAAAAAAAAAAAAAAAAAAGCACAAGGGAGGTTTTGGAATTATTAAATTCTTAGAACAGTGTTTCCCACAAGGTACTTTGTGGAACACTAGTTCCCCCAGGAGTACACAGCAAAATTTAGAAAAGGAGGTTCCACGGCTTAATAATATTGGGAAATACAGAATGAAAGGCAATGGGCTTCTTTGCTACAGGCCTTCTCAGGGCCTTTGATAGACAGTTGTACATTGTCTCTCTCCACAAGGGGGCTCTGTTGAACAGATTTGTCTCAACCCAAAAGACTAAAGAGCAAATTGGAGCAGAGCAAGAACTGGCTCCTTTCAGAGTGAAATTTGTACCTCTGGGTACCTTTAGAAGCAGAAATCACATTCTGCTGGGACCCTGCCCCAGCCTAGAGTGATTCTCCTAAAGCAGATCTTTTCATGACTCCTCCCCCGCAGCAGAGGACCCAATCTAGGGGCGTCTGTTCCATCATCCACCTCATCGTGTTGCATCAAACCCACCAAGGCTGTGGTGGTACCACGGTCCCTGGTGAAAGCAACAGGCCCCTCCCACCTCAGGGCCGTTGACGTGGAACCATCATGGCCTCTTGTCAGGAAGGCAAAGAAAAGACAGTCTCCAATTGCCCAGCAGCGACTGCAGTTGAATAGATGATGTGGTATGGCTAAAGAGAAAGTTGGTAAGAATCATACCATGAGTGGCATGAAGGGAAAGATTGAGGAAGGACAACCGAGTTCTCAGTGGAACAGAGGAAACGAAGCTGGCATGACAAGCATTGGAGGGTGTACTTAGTGACAGTGTAGAGGTGACAAGAGGTGTTGTTGCCTAAATTCCATATGAGCACATTGGCAGTCAACCGCCTGCAAGCCTTCTGGCAAATAGAGTGCAGCCTTGCGTAAATTTCTGAGGGAAAGGCTGTCCGAACTTGCTCTGAATCACATCCAACTGAATGTTGTAACCCTACAGTCTTCAAGCCTCAACACTAACCCTAAACAGTATCACTTGCCCCTGCCTGAAACCTGAGATTCCATTTCCTGCCATGATTGCAGCGCACAGAGCTCAGCAAACAAGTTGCTTGTAAGATACTTTTAAGACAAACTAAATGTGCATTTTAGGTTTTAATCTCATCTGGAAGATGGCTAGTACCAACACCAGGAGAAGTCTTTGTCAGCTTAAACCAGAGGGGTCAATGTTGTCCCAAGAAAGGAAGCAGAATAAGGCCTGCCCTCGGTGGTGCTCACCAGTGACTCCATCTGTGGCACACTAACGGAGCAAAAACACCAGCTGGCATTATAGAAATCATCCAACACCCAGGACCCTGGGCTTGTGTACTTAAGAACTCTAGTCATTGTCTACCTAGATTTGGCAGGGAAAACTGAATGTCCAGGCTGAAACTGTACCCTTCATCTCTCTAGATACCAAAGGCCAGCCATTCATGCTCCTCAAATTCAAACCACCCCTCAGGACCAGCACCAGCCGTGAGTCCAGCCTCTGCCAAGGAGAAACAGCGCCTGGAGCAGCTGCTGGGCCTTCACCACTCTCACTCTCCCCTCCACTCTACCTCCTTTATTTGCGTTTCCCACAGTACCGGACACACCAAAGCACGATAGATCCCCGTCAAATGAGTGAAAACCAGGTGAAATACATGGAATAACGCCTTGATGAACTCTAGCTCCAACCAAAGTGCTGACAGTCTCTTTTGCTCCCCTTGGTGTCTTCCCTGGATCTCCTGATTGTTCTCCAGCATCATCCTCTGGGAGTGTATGTTACAGACACAGTTCCCAGGCCTGCCATTAGACATTCTGCCAGTAGAGGCAGAGGGGAGAGCCCAAGAATCTGCATTCTGAAACCTCTGCTCAGGAGACACTCTGCACATAGAGTGTGAAGAATGCTGCCCTAGGTTCCTACTGCCGGCAGCCTTCCTTCTATCCAGAGTGAACTGCAGACCTGCCCATACCCACTCACTTCCTGCTTCCCTGAGGATGCCGAGGACGCCCATTGGCAGGCCAGCCTCTCTCCTCTCTACCGCTGCCAAACCAGCGAACTCTGGCCTCTGAGAAAGAAGCACACCCTTCCCAGTCTTGCCCATAATCCCATCTCTACTGCCCCACCAGACCATCGCTGCTGCCCATGTGTGCTGTTAGATGAGATTCTGCTGCTTCCCCTCCATGTGAGAGATCACACTCAATGTCCCCATTCTTTAAAAAAAAAAAAAAAAAAAAAAATTCAGGTCTGTCTTCCCTTCATCACCAAACCCGTTAAAACTCCTGCCTATCCTGGTCCTCCTTATTCTCCACCTCCCCCTTACTCTTCAGTCCTCACTGCCTCCCCGCACCACTCTACAGGACCACCTGCAGCTCTGTCATGAAAATGATGCTGTGCTACACCCAAAGGGTGCTTTATAGCTCATGAAACACTTTCACACACATTTTGTCATTTGAACTTCATGACTCTGAAAAAAGTATGTAATACCTCAGTCCCAAACTTCAGGCTAGATGATCGTACCTTCTTCCAAATGTTTGCCATGTCCTTTTGCCCCTCTGTTATTTACTAAGCATTTTTCTTAAATAGACTCACCTATTTTAACAAATGTATTTTGAAAGAAAAATGTATATTGTTCTTATTAATATCATTGGTCTTAAATAAGAGGCATTAGTATAAAGAAATTCAGTGAAAACAAAACAATGTTGTTCAATTTTAAAGTCAGAGACTCTGGCCTGTGGCTGACGGTGAACTTCTGAGCCCCTGGAGAAAGTCAGCTCTCCGGTTTCCCCCACTGCTCCCACCCAGAGGAGGAAGGCTCGCCCCACCTACTGGGCTTCCTCCTGGCCCTTTCAGGTCCACAGAGGCCTGTCTCACTCACAAGGCTCAATATCAACCCTTCTCCTGTCTCCAAATGCCAGAATTTTCCCAGGACCTAGTCCCAGACACTGCTTTCCAACCACTGTCCAACCCACGAGGAGGAAGCTCCACCCCAGTCCCCCACAAAAGGGTCTCAGCAGAGCATCACACCCGGGTGCCCACAGAATTCTTTAATGGCCCATAGGAGAGACAAGAAATGGGGCACTGGGAGGACTCAGTGGGGGCCACACTCGAGTGACCACATTTCCAGCATTTCCTTTGTAAGTCTAGCCAGAAATGATTTCCTGACAAGGCTTAGAGCCCACAGTCCATTCATATTATGTCTTAAAATGAGGATGCTGCAGCCATTGTGAAAAACAGTATGGAGGGTCCTCAAAAAGGTAAGCGTAGAATTACCATTTGATCCACCAATTTCATTTCTGGGCGTGTACACAAAGAAATCAAAAGCAGGGCCTTGAAGAGACATTTGTATGCCCATGTTCATAGCAGCATTATTCACAAAATCCAAAGGCGGAAATAACCCAAGTGTCCTGGATAGTTGAATGAATAAGCAAAATGTGGTCAATCCATACAATGATATATTATTCAGCCTTAAAATGATAGGAAATTCTGACACATGCTGCAACACAGATTAACTTGAAGATATTATGTGAAGTGAAAGAAGCCGGATATAAAAGGACAAGTATTATACAATTCTACTTATATGTGATACCTGGCGTAGTCAAAGTAATGGAGACAGAAAGTATTAATGGTGGTTGTCTGGGGCTGGGGAAGGGGGGATGGAGAATGATTATTTAATGGATATAGAGTTTCAGTTTGGGTTCATTTAAAAGTTCTGGAGATAGGCCAGGCACAGTGGCTTATGCCTGTAATCCCAGCACTTTGAGAGGCTGAGATGGAAGGATTTCCAGGAGTTCAAAGTTGCAGTGAGCTATGATCACACTACTGCACTCCAGCCTGGGTAGGAGAGTGAGACCCTGTCTCAAAAATTAAAAAAATAAAAAAAAGTTCTGGAGATAGTGGTAATAATTGTACAACAATGTGAATGTACTTCATGCTACCGAACTGTACACTTAAAAATGGTTAAAGTGGTGATTTTCATATTGTATGTATTTTATATTATATATATTTTATCACAATAATAATTGGGCTCAGCAGTTAAGTATTACAGAGGCATTACAGTCATACTAACATAAATTGAAACTTTCTATTTCACCAAATTCAGAGTGAAATTGAACTGAAAAGCAGATTACTTTCTTACTGTGTGATTCAATATTATTTTGAAGGTCACATTACAGTATCTTCAAAATCACCAACCGGTTTTGATATGTTTATCAAGTTTGGGGAAAACTCTCTAGTATCTTACATAGTTATTACACTGATGAGGACAGTAATAATGAATCCCAGACATAATAGATGTAATAAGTGGATTCACCAAGGTCACACATAGTAAGTGGCTTGATAGAGGCTATTCTGATTCCTGATTTGATGTCAGCCTCATTCATCTACAGCGTTCCTTCGCCTTTCTCCTCCTCTTCTTCTCCTTTGGCATCCAAGACTGAACTCCTTTTGTTCTCCTTCCTGTTTTTCTTCCTCTATTTTTTGTGGGTTTTGTTAAATTAATAGACTTCATTTTTTAGAGCAATTTTAGGTTTACAGAAAAATTGAGCAGAAAGTACAGAGAGTTTCCACATAACTCCCCCCTATCCCCGCCAACCTCCCCATTATTAATATCTTGTATTAGCATGGTATGTTTGTTATAATAGATGAGCTAATACTGATAATTATTAAAGCCCACAGTTTACATTATGGTGCATTCTTTGTCTTGTCCATTCTATTGGTTTTGATAAACGTATAATGACAGGTATCCACCACTACAGAATCGTATAGTTCCACTGCCCTAAAAATCCCACTTGTTTCTCTTGATTCGCCCACGTTTAGAGATTTCCCAGAGTTCTGGCCCTCTCCTCTTTCTCTCCTTGCTTTACTGGGGCAGAAAATGCCCCTTGGGGGATTCCTTCCTCCCCACATTTCCAGGGATCACTTCCATCTTGACAACTCTCTGAGCGACCTCCCTGCTGGCCTGCTGCCCAGCACCACTGGGATGTGGAAGAAACCCCACTGTATTGTGTGTCTCCGCCCCCTACTCCTGACCACCTATTTCTCTTAATGACAAGCCATCCTCCTAGTCACCTCATCACCCTGGAATCAACTTTGGCTCTTCCCTTCTTATCCTTTGAGGCAGAGGCTTTAAAAGGGGGCAGGGGGCAGTGACAGGTTGGAGTCATGTTTGCAATGATTGTAGACTCTCTGGCTGCGGGAATCTATCTTCAAGTCCTCTGACCCATGCAAGGTGAATGGCAAAAATAATGACCTGGTGAGCCAGCAGCCACTTTCACAGAAGAAGTGCTTCTTTGTAGTCAACCCAGGAAAGACCCCTCCTTCTATTTTCACATCAAACAGGTCTTTCCCTCCCCACCCCCTCGGCTGCCTTTGATGTCTCTCTTCTCTGACCCAGGTCTTGGCACTGGTGGGAAAGAAACTCAGGATGAGACCAGATTTGCTGATCACCAATAGAATGATTGAGCTTATTCTCTGAGGGAAACGTTCAAAGAATTTATTAACGGTCTATTTTAAATATAAACTCATCAATTTAATAAAAATGTACTGTACAAGGCTGTCTGACCCAATGTTTGCCCTCAAGTACTTCACTGAAAAGGTGAGAAGAAACCCACGTAAATAAGGAATGAAAATTCAGTGTGATGTACTGTGTAATTATAGGAGTCAGGAGATGACAAATGAATGTATTGGGGCTAGGATTGTGTCCAGGTGCACGTAACAAGAAACAGTGACATAACCAAGTAGGAGTCATTTTTCGCAAATAACAGAAAGTGCAGAGCTGTGTAGTCAGTCCAGGGAGGTGGCACCAGAAGCTCCATTAAGCCATCAGGTCTCAAACTCCCTTTATCATTCCCCTCCCACCATCCCTCATTTGTGACTTTCATCTTTATGCCTATAAGATGACTGCTTGCACATCCAGACATCGAATGTGGGTTTTGGACATGAAAAACAGCTAACAGTGAAGGTCAAAAGGCATGTACCAAGTGAGACTGTCTCTTTTAACCAGGAAATTAAGAGCTGTTCAGGAAGCTCCACCCAATAGACATCCACATACACCTCATCGGCTAGAATGATGTCATGGGGCCATCAGGCACAAGTGAGCTAGGAATTCAATTTTATAAAGTGGGCACATTGCTGCACTGAACAAAATTAGAGATCAGTGAAAAAGGAAGATCTGGGACAAGCCAGCCACCATGTGGTGAAGACACTCCATCAGCTGTATAGAGAGGTCCATGTGGTGAGGAACTGAGGCATCCTGTCAGCCACCAGCACTAACATATCAGCTGCGTGCTCAAGCCACTTTAGAAGCAGTTCCTCCAGCCCCATCAAGCCTTCAGATAACTGCAGCCCCAGTTGTAACCCAACGCAATGTCATGAGACCCTCAGCTACAATCACGCAACTAACCCCTCTTGGATTTCTGTGTTAGTCTGTTTGGGCTGCTATTATGAAAATACCATAGACCAGGTAGCTTATAAACAGCAGAAATTTATTTATCATGGTTCTAGAAGCTGGGAGTCCAAGATCAAAGTGCCAGCAGATTCAGTGTCTAGTAAGGGCCTTCTTCCTGGTTCACAGACGGCCATCTTTTTTGCTGCATTTTCACATGACACAAGGGGCTAGAGGGTCTCTTTCATAAGGGCACTAATCCCATTCATGATGGCTCTGCCCTCATGATCTAATCACCTCCAAAAGGCCCCACCTCCTCCTAATACCATCACATTGGGGGTTAGAACTTCAACTTAAGAATTTTGAGGAGACACAAATGTTCACACCATAGCAATTCATAACTCTCAGAAATGGCATGAGACCATAAGTGATTACTGCTGCTTCAATGAAGTTTGGGGCTAATTTGTTAAGATCAACTCATGACTAATGCAGAAAATGAGAAAGAAGAGATGGGGGAAATGTGGATTGAGCAACTAGCCATGCCTACCACAAAGAGAGGATAGTTGAAAATTTCTTTCAGAGTTGGATAAATCTTTGAAGAAGCAATAATGTATTAACAAGGTGTACAAGAATAAAACAACTTGCCAGGCTGAGAAGGAAAGTCTGTGGGGAAATCCTTTGGATAAGGAGAATCCATGCCTAATTAACTGAGCCCACACACTGTATGGATATTAGGTTTAGAGGAAGCACTGCTACTTCCAGCTTGTTCATTGGTGGCACCAGCAGGGTGGGGTTTGAGGTGGTGTTGGGGAGAGAAAAGTGAAAGAAGCAGTAGATGTATGTGAGAGCTGAATCATAAGGGGCCTTGACATTCTCATTTAAAATCTTAGTTTTGATTGGAGTTTTGATGGAGGGTCTGAAGGCTCTGAAGAGGGGATACTCATGATCAGATTCTATTTGAAAAAGATCACATTGGCAGTAGTGGGGAGCATAAACTAGATACAGACTTCCTAGGCCATTTAGAGGAAAGTTCTGTTGATGAAATTAGATGAACAAAACATGGCATTTAGGTATTTTGAGTTTTTGCAGAGATCATGGGCCCTTTCATGACGCCTAAAAGGAGCAGAAAATTGTGCATCCTTATGTCAAAAATACAAGTAATGTACAATAGGCAGAGAATAGCTGCCTGACTCTGGACTTAGAGCTCAGCCTAAATCACACCCTGCTACACACCCTGATGCACAATGAGATGCCGCTTCACACTTATGAGAATGGCTGAAATCCAAAACACTGACACCAATGCTGGCAAAGATGTGGGCCAACAGGAATGCTGCTTCACTGCTGGTGGGAATGCAAACTGATACCGCCCCTTTGGAAGATAGTTGCACAGTTTCTGCTACTTAGGCAATGCCTCACCATTGGAGACCCTCTGAACCTTGGAACCCTCTCCAGCAAAATGAGGATAATGATGGAGTTACCACATCGCCAAGAGTGAGCTTCAGAAATAACTTATGTAAAGATCCCAGCAAAATGCCTGGCAAGCTGTGGGATCTATCTGGTACTCTTCAGTTGATTGTCTCATTATCTGCAAAACTGTTTAGTCAGCAGGAGGGTACTGGGCCAAGTCACCCACTTCACAAGTAAGGAAACCCTAACAAAGATGATTTATGATTTATGGCAGAGCTAAGATTTGAATCTGGGTGTCTTGATTGTCAATTCAATGTTGCTCCCCTCAGCAATGACATGCAGCCAAGCAATTACACTATTGGTAGTGAAAATAAAAGTTAAAAAGTTCTGATGAAAGATAAAATAATCAAAATAAAAGCACAGGATGATTCCCACAAGATGCATCTTCAGCCTTCTCTCCCTTGCTCTCAATCCACGTCTCCACCTGTATTAGTCCGTTTTCACGCTGCTGATAAAGACATACCCAAGAGTGGGTAATTTCCAAAGAAAAAGAGGTTTAATGGACTCACAGTTCCACCTGGCTGGGGAGGCCTCATATTCACAGCAGAAGGCGAAAGGCATGTTTTACGTGGCATCAGGCAAGACAGAAGTGCCGAGCAAAAGAGGAAAAAGCCCCTTATAAAACTATTGGATCTCTTGAGAACTCACTCACTATCACAAAAACCGCATGAGGGGGACTGACCCCATGATTCAATTACCTCCCACTGGTCTCTCCCACAACATGTGGGGCTTATGGGAACAATTCAAGATGAGATTTTGGTGGGGACACAGCCAAACCATATCTCCACCCATCTTACTGCCGCTCCATCTGACTCTTATTCATAATGTACCATAAGGTGCTGCGGAAAAGGATCATGCTTTTCTGTGAATCATCTCACTTTACCCTCACAGGTGTTCAGTGAGTAAGCGGCAATTGCCACTTGGCTTTGTCACATTTGTTACAGGTGCATTACTTTAGTTCAGAAGAAATTGAGGTTCTAGTATGGCTGGTTTTTGAGTATGTAAAGTTAAACAAGCAAGATCTCAGCCCCGGAGGAGTCCAGTATTCAGTGGGGAAAACAGGCCTCGAATGAACGCCTAGTATGCCAGATGATAAACCCTACCCTAGAGAGATAAACAACCTGCCCTGAAGAGCACAGACAAGGAAATATTTCACTGTAGTTCTGAGTGTCAGTGAGGAAGATGGATGAACCCCGAAGTTAGAATAAGGGTGCTCTTGAGTTAGGCTTTGAAGGATGAGTAGAAGCTCACCAGAAAGAAAAATGTTTGAGCCAAACAAGAGTAGCAAGAGTGATGTCCAGGAGCACAGACACTGAACTGTTGAGGAATTGAGAGAATGTGGGCAGTGCTGGAGGAGTGCATGCCTAGGCAGGGAATGGCAAGAGATGAGGCTGGAAAAACAGGCTGAGGCCTTGATGCCTCTTCAGAGAGGGAGGTGAGGCTTCATTTCAAAGATAGTGAGGAGTACCTGGGAGGTTTGTGAGCACTGAATTCAACTCTTAGGCTTTTGGACGAGGCATCTATCATGGGCTCCTCCTTCTGACACCATGTCTTGTCTTACAGTACCAAGGCTGTTCACCCCGCAGAATCTCACAGCGAACGCAGACCATCCATTTTACTAGGGACTGAGTCTGTCCCTTTTGTGAGCCCACTGGAGTGACAAATGAGGCATAATGGGAGTAACATACATGATCAAGAGACACTTATCTAGCCAATCCATTTGTTCATGAGGGTGATTTATCAAGAAAGCAAACCCACTGCCAAGCTGGGGGAGCAGGAGTCTCCTGGAGCTGATGCACGTTTGCTGGCAGAGCATTAACGTCACTGAGCTCCACACTCAGAGGGCCATCGCAGCTCCCTGGCCATGCCAGTGCCTCCCCGCCATCCACAGGACTGTTTGGGAGGGGACCTCCTAGGCCACGGCACCATACTAGTGGCACCAACCAAGCAGAAAGGCCTTAGGGTCCACGGAAGCTGTCATGAGCCCTTTGGGCTCCACTAATGTGATTTGTAGCCCTCATGGTGACCACATCTGGGGGCCAACCCGGGTCTTCCAAGAAGACACTGGGCGCCACTAGGACTGAAGAAGTTATTTATCACCTGCAGCATCCAGGATTGCAGGAGGAGGGAAGCATAGACAACAACCGGCCACCCATGGTTCAAGAAACACCCTGCCAAAATATTATTCTGCACCAGGCATTTACTGCCCTTCTCAGCAGCCCTCTGGATTCCGGCTCTGGGCCAGTGCCATGCCCTGTGGGAGGAAGCCCTTTCCATCCCCACCATCCCATCCAGCCTTCTCAGGTGACATTGGACCCAGCCAAGGAGCTTACCAATCTAACTGGCAAGGGACCGCCTCACTGCCCGTGAGACACATAAGTAACTTGGGGCCAGGACCTCCTGTTGTTTTGTAACATAAGTACTTTCCACCCAGGGTGCATAAGTCAAGGAGGGTTTGATTGTGGAGTCCAAATCGCTGCTATCGCAGTGTTATTGTAGCCTCCCATTCTTCCTTCTGATTACTCCGCTCAACATAATCTACAGCGGTCAGCGATAAACCTGCTGGCACTCAATTTATAGGCAAACAATTCCTGTCTCTTGTCAGACGCTTATCTTTTCCAGCAGTCAAAGAAAAACTATATATAGTGTCTCTCTGGCGTCTAATCCTCTGTTTTTTTCGACAGAAGGGAGACATCAAGGTTTTATGTTGGGTGAAAGGGAGCAGAGTTTAGCTTCTTCCTGGAACATAACAAATGGCTGTGTACCAGGGTGGAGCCGGCTGGCAGCGCAGGGCTGGCTGTAGAAAGAAGAGGCAAGGGAGGGGGAGGAGCAAAGCTGGAGATGAGGCCATGACGCAGCAGCCTGCAGGTGATTAGCCCAACGCACAAACCAGGTGAGACAAAGGCAGGATTGGTGTTGAGAAGGAAAATGGCAATAAGACAAATGACCAAGAGTGGTCCTCTAGAAAACCCTCCACTTTTCTTCCCAGAACTCGGTGTCATAGTAATGCCATAGGAAGTCTGTACAGTGCTTTCTTTATGAAGCATTTTCACACTGTATGATTGCATTCCCATGGTAATCCCATAAGGCAGGTTGAGATAAGAACTACTCCCATTTTTAGATGAGAAAATAGACATGCTAAATGTGCTTGCCAAAGGTCACAGCACTGGTAAGTAATAAAGAGAAGGATAAAAAGTCCTGGCTTTCTGACATTTAATCCACTGCTTTTCCCATTCACTCTATTGTAGGGTTTATTCACCTTAGGTTAACTCAGTTGCACCTGCACATAGTCACACACACACACACACACACACACACACACACACCCCTAACACTACCAGCAGCCAAATAGAAGGAAACATAGAGAAGTGGCCAAAACTTTTTTCTTATGGCAATATTTATAATACTCTCTGTCCTCTATAGAGATGTAATTGATTACTGCTCAGAAATTATTCTTAGCACTTCATTAAAAAAGCCAAAATTAATTAGACATCAGCAAAAGAAACCTTCGTTTAATTGGCTATTTTCTGTCCTCCACTTTTGGAGACAAAAAAAATGCCCCAAAAAACAAGTTGATAAAAAAGATTTTTTTTGGCCAGGTGTGGTGGCTCACGCCTGTAATCCCAGCACTCTGAGAGGCGGAGGTGGGCAGATCACCTGAGGTTGGGAGTTCAAGATCAGCCTGACCAACATGGAGAAACCCCATCTCTACTAAAAATGCAAAGTTAGCCAGGCAAGGTGGTGCATGCCTATAGTCCCAGCTACTCGGGAGGCTGAGGCAGGAGAATTGCTTGAACCCAGGAGGCAGAGGTTGCAGTGAGCCGAGATCGTGCCATTGCACTCCAGTCTGGGCAACAAGAATGAGACTCCGCCTCAAAAAAAAAGAAAAAAAAAAGGATTTTGTTTTTGACAGTGTCTCTCTCTGCTGCCCATGCTGAAATGCGGTGACATGATTATGGCTCACTGCATTCTCGACCTCCCAGGCTGAAGCAATCCTCCTGCTTCAACTTCCCAAGTAGCTGGGACTGCAGCCACCATGCCTTGCTAAGTTTTGTATATGTATATGTATATGTATATGTATATGTATATGTATATGTATATGTATATGATGTATATGTATATATGTTGCCCAGGCTGGTCTTGAACTCCTGGACTCAAGCAATCATCCTGCCTCAGCCTCCCAAAGAGCTGGGATTACAGGCAAGAGCCACTGCACCTGGTTAATATTTTATTAAGGTCATGACCCAAGATTGCTCAGCTCAAGTTCCAAAGCTACAGCCCTAGTCCTCTACTGCTTGAGCAAAAAGCGTGCATCCCATTTGCTCTGCTTCCTAAGACAGAAAAGATATATGCAGTTAAGGCAAAACTGCATCAAGAATTAAAACCCAAAAGGGGGTTTTGGTTACCATAAAATTAAAAGAATAGTGCTCCCCATTTCCCAAGTGTTCCAGGTAACCAAAGCTTATCTCTACAGGACTTTAGGAGGCTTGTAAAATACTTAGTAGAACAAAATACAATAATTGCTCGTTAAAGGAAAGCACCTACCAGCTTTAAATGAATTTTTAGGGTATAGCCCCATTCTTTATCCCGATTCCAGATCAAATTCCTCTACCAGAAGTACTGTGACAATTGAAATTGAATATTTCTTTCCCCACTTCTGGTCCTGACCATGCTTGTTTCTGACAAGACTTCGTCAACAGCTGTACTTCTTAATGAGGACTGCTCTGGGCAGCCATGTGTGATGTAGGTCCGGGAAGGAGGGGGATTCAGGCAAACTGGAGACAAATCCCAGACTTCTGAGGTGCCTAGCGAGTGTCTAGCAGATACAGGGCAGAGCCATGTGAGGCTCAGGAGGGTGTAAGGAAGCTGTTTTGACCCAAAACAAGAAGAGAAGACTGGAGCCCAGACAACAGGGTCTTGGTCCTCATGGAAGAAAGGAACTGAGATGTGACATTGGACCTTGGAGCAGAGGCCACAGGCCCTGCTCTGCCCTTGAGGAGCTGCCAGTGGACTATCAAGGCGATAAGTGCCATGTACAAGAACAAGGAACTATGGGGCCCAGGAGAGATGGTAAGTGGGTCTGATCATGTAGTGCAGGCAAGGTTTCATGCTGAAGGTGACACTTGAGAGGAGACTTGAAGGATTTTTCTAGAAGGAGGAGGGTAGGGGCCACTAGGTTGAAGGAACAGCTTGAGCAAAATTAAGGAGGTTGCAGTGGGTGAAATGGTGGTCCCCAAAAGATATGCCCACATCCTAAGCCCTAAAAGCTGTGAATGTGGCCTTGTCTGGATAAGGGATCTTTGCAATCTGGGTGGGCCCTAAGTCCAATGACACATAGAGAAAGATGCCACACAGAGGAGAGACATACAGAGGAAAGGAGAAGGCCACGTGCAGGAGGCGGCAGGGATTGGAGTGATGCAGCCCCAGCCAAGGTGCACCTGGAGTCAGCAGAGCCTGAAGGAGGCATAGAAGGACCTCCCCTGGAGCCTCTAAAGGAAGCATGGTCCTGCCAATGCCTTGATTTTGAATGTCTGGCCTCCAGAACTGTAGGAATAAATGTCTGCTATTTCAGCCATCCAAGTGTCTAGTCATTTGCTGCAGCAGTCACAAGAAACTAATAGACAGCTATGAAAGGAACCCTAGTCCTGGGCCTGTTTGCCCCGAGAGCCACTCCTCATCCATTTCCTGCTCAACTGTCTATGGCAGGAGCTGACCCCTGCAGGCTGTGTTTCCCCAGCTGCCCCAGATCCCAGGGGGCTCAGCCAAGGAGACACTGACAAGAGCCTGAGGGTGGGAGGAAGAGAGCAGCCAGGGACCTTCCTCCCTCCTCTCTCAGCCTTGAGTGGCATCTCCAGTCAGTGTCCATCTCCTCCACAGCTCCAGTTGCCACCACATAGGATCACTGTGATTCCCGGGTCCCCTGAACGACCCCAGCCTCTCGCTCGAGCTGAAAGTCATGATCGCTTCTGGGATAATGACTCCAGAGTGACTAGAGCACAGAGCGGATGCAGGGAGGGAAAGCAACAATTTTTCCAGACTAGGGGCGCAGGGGGCAATGGTTTCTGGATGAAACTGTTCCACCTCAGATCATCAGACATTATACTCTCATAAGGAGCATGCACCCTAGATCCCTCGCATGCGCAGTTCACAAAAGGATTCACACTCCTATGAGAATCTAATGTGGTGGGTGAGCTGATCTGGAGGAGACGGAGCTCAGGCAGTAAGGTTCGCTCACCTGCCACTCACTTCCTGCTGCTCCTAACAGGCCACAGACCATAGACTGGTACCGATACATGGCCTGGGGGTTGGGGACCCCTGGGCTACTCCACAAACACTGAAATGACATTGGCACAAACAGCAGGGTCTGGGGGCTCCTCTCTGAGGGCAAGCATCAGCAGAAGCTGCAAGCTGTCATCCCTGACTTGACATCCACCGGTACCCAGCTGGTCGTCATGAAGGTGCCAGACATTTCTTGGTAGCAGATTGTATTCGTTTCCTGGGATGACCATGACAAAGTATCAGACTGTGTGACTTCAACAACAGAAATATATTTTCTCACCATTCTGAAGGCTGGAAGTCTGAGATCAGCATGTCTACTTCTTCCAAGGTAGGGCTGGTTCCTTCTGAGGACCCTGTCCCTGGCTAGCAGGTGAGCGTCTTCTCCCTGTGTCTTCATATGGTCTTTCCCTTTGTGTGTGTGTGTGCCCACGTTTCTTCCCCTTATAAGAACATCAGTTACATGGGATTAAGGACCAGCCTAACAAACTCCTTTTACCATAATTACATGTTAAAGGCCCTCTCTGCAAATACAGTCACACTCTGAAGTACTGAGGGCTAGGATTTCACATATGGATTTGGGGGGGGCAAAATGCAGCCCCTAGTCGGGACCTAGGTGTCAGTAGCAGACAGAGAGAGTGGAAGATATAGAATGTCCCGTGGGAACTGCGCACACCCAGCAGAAGAGGCCAGCGCAGGTGGAAGGAAGGAAATGGAAGGTGCCTTGGAGGAGCCGACCTGACTACTTGGGCAAGTCACTACTGGACTCGCTTCTGAGAGCATGTGAAAAACCCCAAGGATGCCCAGAAAGCTCTAGCTGAGGTGGTGCTGGTGGCTGGGATGGAAAAGAGTCAGTGAACAAAAGGTTTGCATTAGTAATGAAACTCTGTACCCACAGGTGGATGAAATCAATTAGGGAGAAACCTGTAGATTTTGGAAGGAATTAAGTTCTTCCCATGGCCCGGCCCTCCCCACCACAACACAAACATACACAGGTAGTGTCTGGCCTCCTTTACATGGCATCCCTGCAGAGGTGAAAACAAGAAACCAGGCCATGCAGAGAGTCATTGCAAGTAAAGGGAGACTCAGATAGAGGCTGCGGGAGCCGGCCCGGCTGCATTTGTGTGTTGGCCACATGCAGCCTGTGCGGCCGCTCCAGGACCCTAAGCCTATGTCCAAGGGAGCCATAGACATGTGCTTTTGCTGATGAGCCACAATTTATTAATAGGAGACTCTGTGGGGTGCACCGCAATAAATTGTGATTCGTGAAATTTATAAACTGAGATAGCACTAGCAAGAGGTCCTGTGCATTGTAATTCTCTCAACCTGACAAATGAACTGCTTTGAGCAGCGACAGCTTCAGCCAAGTAAGAGAAATAAATCAGCCGGTGGAACTGTGGTAAGAAAGCAAACAGTTTTACTGGTCTACGGATCTTGAGAAATGTTGATTAAGTCAGATCTGGAACCCCCTCATAGTCGTTTTACAAGTTGCTTTATCCCAGAGACCCCCCAGGCCTCTCCGTATTACCACAATCTCCCAGGAAAAACGAGGAGTGAGTTACACTGTGTTTAGGATAGGAAACAAAAATATATACTTTTATGGTCCTGGGAAAAGGTGAGTCCGACCATTCATTCGGGGAGGCTTCTGTATTCCCCAGGACTATATTAGAGGAAAACTCATGGAAGCCTTTCCACACCTGATAACCTCTCAGTCTCCAGAGAGCAAAGAATAGAAAATACCTTGAGTTGTGGAAGCCACTGTGTGAAAACAAATTTAGAATAAATGAGACTGATCAGAGATTAGTGTTTGAACTAACAAACTATGGGTTTACTTGGCAAGTTAAGGGTAGAAACATGAATGCAGTGGGCCATGTTAAAACTGTAGACCCTAGAACAAACTGCTTTAAATTGTATTTATGTCTTGAGAGAACCCATTTGCTATCAAATAACTAATTACACTCCCCTCTGTTCATTGAACGAAGCCCCAAAAGACTCCCTTCCAGAAAGCGGTCTGGTTTCATTTCGTCCTTCCAGAAAGCCAATGGTTACATTTATTTTTAAATGTAGCCTTCAATTTCAAAATGTCATAGTCCAGACTTGTCTTCCTTCAGTTGATACAAACTACCAGGCAGGAACTATTTAATTCAGAAGTTTCTTTGCAAGACCCCAGGAGGAGAGAGGTAGCAACTTCAGAGAAGGGAAGGTTAGGAAAATATTGATTAGCCATCTATGTGCCAGGCAGCATGTTCAGGGCCTCATAACCTTCGAGAAGCTATTATCACCTCATTTTAGACAGGAGACTGAAACTCAGAGATGATCATTAATTTGCCATGGCCACTCAGCTTTGATTGGAAAAGGCAGGGACGGACTGACAACTAAGTTCATGCCCGTTCCAGGGTATCATGTCACCTTTCAAAATTGAGGACCCTAGAATCTTCCAGTTGATCACTCTCTCCATGTCCCCCAGCCTCTTTCTGCCTGCAGATGCAGATTTAACTGGATCCCAGAGACGATCACTACCTCCCTTATTCTTCACCATCTCTATGGAAGGAACCCCCACCTCCTCCCTGGGGCAAGATGCATAGGAAACTGAGTCTGCGCCACCCATGGGGCAAGGCTGCCATGCTTGGACAGAGAGGCCAGGCATTCCGGACAACATCCCCTCCACCTCCTTCCACAAGGAGAGGCTGCGGGGTAGGGTGAGGAGGTGCTAGGGAGTTTCCAGTTTCAGGAGCTGGTTGCCCTAAGATGGAGAAAGACAGGTCACAGCGGTGCTCCGGTGCAGATTTGAACAATTTGTTGCAACCACAGGAAACTTCCGAAGTGTCTTTCCCAGCAGCTCTGGCTCCGCCAGGAGCAGGAGCATGTTTGTGTGGCCGCAGGGCACCGGCAGCAGCGCTCTGTGCTCTCCCGGCTCCCTGTGGCAACGCGAGCGAAAACTTCGGGGGGTCAGGCATAGAAACCACGGCAATGAAATCTGACTTCAAAAACACAGATGCCGCGATGTCCACTTCCAGAACACACAATGTCTGGACGGATCACCAACAAGATTCCTGCCACCTGAGGTGGAGGCAGGGCGGGAGGCGTGCCTCCGGCCTTGTGGCTTGTGGGGAAAGACCTGTCTCCCTTGCCCCCGCCCCCGCCCTCGGCCTTCACTCTCGCTGCTCATGCCTGCATTGTTGCGGAACTCTCAAGTGAGTGTTCTCTAACCACCCCAGTGGCCTCATTCCCAAACACTCCTCCCATCACTTTACCCCCAGCTCTAAAAATTGTTCGCGCTTTCTCTTAGCCTAGAGCCGTGCTTGAAGGAGGATAGAATTTCCTGGGGGTCCTGTTAAAATGCAGGTTGTGATTCAGCAGGCCTGGGGTGAGCCCCGGCTTCTATGTGTCTAACAAGCTTTCAAGTCCAAGGATGCCGTTGGTCCCAGGACACATTTTGAATGGCAAAGGATAGTACATATGTCCCAGATTCCTAAGGCTGGTGTTGAAAACTCTGGGCCTCTCCCCCTAGACTACCTTTCTTAACTCCTTGATCTCCTCACCCCTGCAATGCTCCAGGCAGAGTCACCTGCCAGCCCACAGGCACACCCACACCCCAACTCGCCCACCGTGGGGGTTCTGTGCCCACCATTTCCCTCGGCAGCAAAGCTAGCTCCCAGCTCTGCTGTTCAAATCTTACCTCCTGCAAGTCCTAGCCTTCCCATAAAGACCATTGTCTTCCTTACAGGAAGAGCTGCATTCCAGAGCCCTGGCATACAAAGAGAACAATCTCTGCTTTCTCAGGAAGTGTCAAACCCAGGCATTGTTTGGGAGAGACAGATCTGGGCCGCCTCCCTAGAGTGGTGGAGCAAGCCCTGAGAGCTGCCTTGGCTGGGACCACAGCTCTCCGATGGGAAGCCCTGCTGCATGGTGGCCCTTTCAGAAGGGCATTCACTAGTCTGGCATGCTCAACAGTCTGGACACCAGGGTCCCTCGTGCAGTGCAGTGAATACCTGAGTCTGAGAGAATCTGGCTGATACAGATAGAATTTCCTTTTCCTGCTTCACCTTGGTGAGGCCAAATACCAGCTAACGAAAAGTGGATTATGTATTCTTTTTCTTTTTGAGATAGGGTGTCACTGTGTCACCCAGGCTGGAGGTGCAGTGGTGCCATCTGGTCTCACTGCAACCTCCGCCTCCCAGGTTCAAGCAATTCTCATGCCTCAGCCTCCTGACCTAGCTGGGATTCTGGGTGCGCATCACCACACCCGGCTAATTTTTGTATTTTCGGTAGAGACGGGGTTTCGCCATGTTGGCCAGACTGGTCTTGAACACCTGGCCTCAAGTGATCTGCCCACCTCGGTCTCCCAAAGTGTGGGGATTACAGTCGTGAGCCATTGCACCTGGCCTGTACTTTCTATAAAAATATTTTATGCCATCTGATATTTAACTGGGAAATGACTGCAGAACTCTCAGCCATTCTTTGTTTCAAATATTCAAAAGCATCTATCTGACACAGCACCTTAAGAGAGGCTATCTGGGGCACTCTTTAGTTTTTCTGTTTTATTCCTAATGGTGAAACTCCAGCCAAGATTTTCTGGTTGTGGAACCTCTTCTGATTCTGCCGGTTTCACTGACTGGAAATGATTGCTAATAGGAATGAAAATGTTCATCTTATCTGCCCCTCTGTTATTTGCAGAGGAGGGTGTGGTGTTATCAGTTTGCAGTGGGGTTTAGAGGTGGTGTC
The DNA here is from genome assembly GCF_003255815.1 of Theropithecus gelada. Taxonomy (NCBI): domain Eukaryota; kingdom Metazoa; phylum Chordata; class Mammalia; order Primates; family Cercopithecidae; genus Theropithecus; species Theropithecus gelada. Next base: position 79,110,136 of record NC_037670.1, read on the forward strand.
AGCCTTGCAGAAAGTTTGGTGGGTTTTCATTTCCCTGCCTTTGCTGTCTGCTGCTTTGAGGGAAATGGGTAACCGGATCTTAGAATCCCTGAATGTGAAGAGATAACATTGACCATAGGCAATTTTTACTGATAAAAATAATATATAGTTTTCAAGTAGTCCCATAATGAGTCACTTCTAAATAGTCAGAAATACATTTCCTGCTATTATTCTTTGAGACTGAATTGATAATTTTATAAAATTACTCCCCTTGCTAAGGTAGTCCTATTGAATGAATGCCGAATTTGCAACACGGTCTTAAATCTGCAGTAACCTGGTCTTTTGGGACCCACCAGATATGAATCAAAGTCCAGAGCATATTCTCTCATAAAAATTGTATTCTACTTGCTTCTTGCTGTTCACATTACCAAGAAAAAGAAATGTATTCTACATCTAGCTCCCCTTCCTGAAAATAACAAAGAATAGCATCAGAGCAAGAGTCAGACAAAATCTACTGACAAGAGGCCAGAATGCCAGGGCACTGGCTCTTCAGCCATCCTCCTCTTTGGCAAAAGGCAAACATCACAAATCACTGATGGATGGAGCCAAAGCCTCATCTAAGCACCGAGTGAGGCTGTGGGCTCTTGAAGCAAAAGTCAAGAGACCTGGATGCTATGTCCTGCTGCTCTGCCCCTCAACAGCTTGGTTACTTTGGGCAAGTCTTTTAATCGATGTCAGCCTCAGCTTCCTTATCTGGAAAATGGGGTTAATGACTGCCCCCACTTTCCTTGCAGGATGGCTGTGACAGTCAAGCCAGATTGTTCCTGGGCAAGTACCTTCTAAATTTACACAAAGAGGTGAGTGCCGTGTGATTGGCAGGGAGTATCTGCTGCTGGTTCTGGGGCTAAACAAAGTAGTTCTATCATCTACTGTGCTCCCAGCCTTCCCTCCCAACCTGGGTTACCTTTTAAAGATAGAAGAATTGGCTTCTTCTATCTTTAGAATACTAAAGATATTACAGGCTCATGCCTGTAATCCCAGCACTTTGGGAGGCTGAGGTGGGCAGATCATGAGGTCCACAGATCGAGACCATCCTGGCCAACATAGCGAAACCCCATCTCTACTAAAAATGCAAAAATTAGCTGGGCGTGGTGGCACACACCTGTAGTCTCAGCTATTCAGGAGGCTGAGGCAGGAGAATCTCTTGAACCCGGGAGGCAGAGGTTGCAGTTAGCCGAGATCACACCACTACACTCCAGGCTGGCAACAGAACAAGACTCTGTCTCCAAAAACAGACAGAATAATTATAGTGGGGGCAGGGGTCGAAGTGGAAGAAGGAAAGCAACAGATATTTTAGAGGGATCAGAACCCTGCTCATTTCACATGTGATTCTTTAAATCTGTCTCCTGCGTGTCCTCACTGAGTCCCCAAACAAATTCCCCAATCCCATCTTGTCACCCATCTCAGTAACAGAATTAGTTAATCCTAGTTAACCTAGATAACTTATCTTTACCCCACTCCTAAGGAACAGAGGCCATCATTGTGTCTCCACAGGCTCTCTTAAGGGAGATTACCCTTCATCTTCTCCAAAAGGTGGAGAAGGAGACAGTCCTGATAGAAAAGGGAGCCTTCAAAGGATTCTAGTGCCTCCCCCAGGACTGGAAGGGAAGGGAGCTGTGATCCTAGGTGTGAAGGCTCTCCTTCTCTGGCAATCCTCAGGAGGCAGCAGGGCCTTAGGGAGAAATCGTAGCAATGACAAAGCTCTGCCAAGGAATGGTGGACTTCCAGGAGCATGAGGACTTAGCAAATGAACACATCAGTAGTCACCCGTGTGAACCGAAGACCAGAGGACTCTATCCAAATGATCTGAGTGAATGTCCACAGGAACTGAGAGGAAGGGTCATTACAGGAAGGTCTGCAACTGAATTGCCTACCACCCTGGCAGGATGGCTACAGTAGCAGATCAAATTTAGCTGAAAGTAATATAAGAAACGTGCAATTTCTTATGCCCTATTGTTAGTGTAGAATTCACATGCCTGCTATCTTTCTGAGACATTCTGGCAGATAACCCTGCTTGCTTTGGATACTCCAGAGTTTGGGAGAAACAGTTTGAAAGATCAACACAAGCTTTTTCTGAAATTACCTTCTGCTCCCTCCCCCAGTGAGAATTTACCCGGGGAAATAACAGCCCAGCAGATATTTCCCCCATAGCCTGAAACCCGAGCCATAGATGCCCTACTCTCAGCTCACCCACAAGCACTTCTCAGCAAACCTGGAGGAGAAAATAATGTCTTATCTTTCTTATGTTCAAAAAGGAACACACAATAAACACATCAAGAAATAAATACAAAACTTTATGACTAGCAAACATTGTCCACAGTTACCAAGCAAGAACTAAGGTTGAACTGCTCTCCCAACCAATGCTCACAATTTTGGAAATAGAAATGTTATTGTCCTTATTTTACCCTGAGACAATTAAGGCTCAGAGGTGTTAACTAACTTGCTAAAGATATCGAGCTATTAAGTGGCAGAGCTAGGATTAGAATCCAAATCAGCATTCTATTCTACTGCACAACATAATCCCAGTTATCTGGTATTCTCTAGCAACATGCTTCTGTTGTTTAGTTAGTAACATGTGTGCGTGTGTGTGTGTGTGTGTGGTGTGTGTGTGTGTGAGAGAGACTGAATGTAGAATAGAAAACACAGATTTTAAAATGTAACCATTGCCATATTTGTTGAACTCTGGAAGGAGAAACTGTGAGTTTCAGTAGGCGTCTGTTGAGTTTCAGCTGAAATGTGCCCACCGGCTGATTTAATGTGATAATCAGGGGTGGGGGCCCTGGTGACAGGCTATGATGTATTGGCTGTTGTTCTGCACTTTGATGTCCCTTGGAATTTGTCAAAACTTCACTTCAGCACTCCAAAAAGTGCCATGATGTCATCCGTCCCACTCTCTGTCTGCAGGAGCAAATGGCAGGGGAGTGGCTGTCCCTGGAGTTCAGGTCAACAGCAGGTCGGAGAGTGGCAGACCTTTCCTGAGGACAGCCGGCGGCAGCCGCTCCCCAGGCTTACCACCTCACAGCCAGGGGATTCCAGTCTCTGGGGGATAAAAGTCTTTGCTGTCTCTGAGTGAAGGGGGACTGCGAATCCCTCCTGTCCCAGCTCAGTCACAGGCTTGTGGAAAAAGGAATCCTCTTCCACACCCTTAGTCATAGGGACTGAGCTGCAGGCGAGGAAGGTGGGCAGGGCTGGTGGAATGAGGGGGACATGCTGGCTGAGTGCGCGGCCTCCAGGACACTCCCCGCCAGCAGCCCGGGTCAGGAGCCAGCCTCCGCCATCCCCTGAGGCAGCTGTGGTCACACTGAGGTAGCAGCAGGCAGAAGGACGTGCTGATGCACAGCTTCAGGGGCCAGATGAGTCACCCCTAGGGTTTGGCCAGCTGGAGAGCGGGGCCTGGTTCCCGAGGCTGGTCTGGACAACATAAAGATCTGGGAACACTGCTGGCTCCCAGCACTGGGGATCTGTAGCGGCTTCTGGGAGCCGCTGGTCTCTGAAGAGTCACCCTGTCACAGAGGTGAGGAATGGCAATGTTTGGGGAAATGGGGTTAAGTGGGAGAGTGGTTTGCCTAGAAAACCCCATCATGCTTTTGGGTTGCCTCACGTTGGCCTCTTGATAGGACTGGACCTGTCAAGTAGGATCCCAGTGGGTCCCTGGTACCGTGCCATTGGAATCATTGTCCCAATCTTCCCAGCACAACATGACACCACCTCTATTGAGAAGTCAACCCCCAATCCAAGAAAAGCCATATGCCTTAGCTCATTCAGGCTGCTATAACAACATACCATAAGCTGGGTGACTTATAAACAACAGAAACTTATTTCTCACAGTTCTGGAAGCTGGGAAGTTCAAGGCCAAAGCACTGGCCAATTCCATGCCTGGTAAGGGCCTCTTTTCTGATTCATAGAAGGCACCTGTCTGCTTTGTCCTCCCACAGTAGAAGGGACAAGATCGCTCCCTTTATAAAGCTCAGTCATGAAGCCTTCTTCCTCATGACCTAATCACCTTCCAAAGACTGCACCTGCTAATACCATCAGTTCTGGGGTTAGGGTTTCAATATATGCATTTTACAGGGACACAAACATTCAGTCTATTACATGGCATAACTCTTCATTTTATTTTTATCTCTCCAAACCTTAGTTTCCAGATCCATAACATGAGATTTGTAATGTCCTACCTTAGAGAGTTGTTTTAAGAACTAAGTGATCATGTACATTAAAATGTTTAAGCACAGTGCCTGGTGTATAGTAAGTACTCAGTACATATTCATTGGTTTCCTTGGTTTCCTTCTTTCTTGCTCTCTCTTTTCCCTCCAAATCCCCAAATAAAAATAAACACCATTTTGCAATAACTAAAACTTAGGAAAGATGATGTGACATCGTCAACTACCACAAAGCTGGAGGCTAAACAAGCTTCTAGAGACACCAAGCTGCTTCCCTGTCTACTGCGGAAGGAAGCCACATTCCAGTACTGTAAGCAGGGAGCCAAAAATCATGCTGGCCCCCTGTGCAGGGGTATAGCTAGTGAGGGTGATAGTCACTACAACTAGCGGAGGCAAAGAGACTTAAACTAGGAAGCTTGGGCAGTCCAGACGTGGGTCTGCAGGGGAGAAGTCCTCAGCCAGAGAAGCCATCAATTTCCCTTCGATTTCAGCTGGAAGCATGAGCTTCATTGGCCCAGAAAAGGCCACTTCTCATTGCAAACCAACAATTTCTGACAGGGAAGTGGTCTTAAGGGTCACTTGGGATTAACTACTGGGAAATAATTTCAGAAATGGGCCACAGACATCGAGACAGTTTGGCTCCCTGTGCTGAGAGGGTGACGTCAGCCATGCAGATAAATTCTAAAGAATCTACCACCCCTCAAGCATTGTTTTACTAGCTTATAAAATGTTCCTGAGATCTTTCCATACTAACGACTTCTGGGGGATGTCCAGGGCATCCTGGAAAATTACAGCAAGAGGGTATCCCTCCAATTCTTCCTTGTCCAGAGCCTAGTTTCTTTTAGACTTAACCTAATTGCTTTCTATCCCATGAATTCTTATTAAATGGGAAAACTTGATACTGCATATTTACTGTTGAGTGCTGTGCAGAAGAGCGTGGAAACATAGCCAAATGCTAGGCTCTGATCAGAAAATATGCCAGACTTGCATAATGACGACAGCATTGAAATGATTACAGTTTGCCTCTCTGAGTTCCCACTACATCATTTCTCAAGACCTGCTTATGGGTACCCTAGTATCCATTCTACAGATCAAGAAACTGAACTATAAAGACAGGCCAGATAGAATCTGCTTATGGATATTCAGCAAAACATCGGCTGAACCAATCCAAAAGGTCATGACATCTTGGTCCTCCTCATCATCATTCTCAGAAAACAAAGTGAGATTCAAGAGAGCAAACGAAAGTGGAAATACAAGGGTCCAAACAAAGCAGGAGTTCCCTTGATCTAATGAGCTCCCGGTGTCCTTTAAGGGACTCTTTGAGAGAAAAGAGATTTCCATGGGGTGGAAGGAACCAGTCAAATCCAAGCAAATGTTTGCTACCAGCCAAGATTACTTAATAGAGAATGCAATCTACTTTTACAAAGAGCATTTGAAAATGTGTAACATCTTCTCACTTGTTGCTGACAGCAAAGCTGTGAATATGGTCTTATTATTACCATTTTCCAGACAAGGAAACAGATGCTCGGAGAAGGTACCTTGCCCAATGTCATACCACAAATAAGCAATAAAGCCAGACCACCCGGCAACCCAGCTGTTCTGAGTCCAGGTCCAGTGCTCTTTGCCCTACATTTCAGAAGTTCTTACATGGACAAGGTAACCAGATCCTGCATCATTGAACAACAAAGGAAACATGGATCAAAAGGGATCTGAACGTGCCCTAGGGGAACTGACTTTTAAGATAATATTCACTCAGCAACTCCCCAAAGTATTCAAACAAGATGAAAATGGCAGGGGGGGTTCTAGGGCGTGGAATTGCTGAAGGGGCCTATTCTGGGCCAGGAGGGATTCTAGAAGCCTTTCCCAAAGAACCCCTTAGGGCTGGTGTCTTTTCAAGATGGAAGTCTTGTGTTCACTCTAGCATGGGCTCAGGGTGTACACTGGGACCTTGGACCCTGAAGCCTTACGGGAAAGCCCTGGGATGTTTCAGGCCTCCTGCCAGCCTAGGATCTGGTCCAAGGGGGTACTAACCTGGGCCTCATGTTCTCCCGGAATCATTCACAGAGACCCAGACTCCTGCTCCCTGTCACATCTGCACTCACAGAGCTGGGCCTCAAGAGGTGAAGTGGGGACAAGACAACATCCCCAGGTGTTGACTCCGGCTTAGGCGCAGGGTCGGGAGCCCTGGCCACAGCCAAACGACTTGCCCCGGCCAACACAGTCATAAGCATAGATGATCACACCCCAGGCAAAAAAGGCGGAAAACCAGTAGGCAAAGAAACCGTTTTGTCATCCAAGGACAATAAAGTTTATGTATTCCCAGATGTGGGTCCTCCCACTTAATCAAAGCAGAGGCCCATTCCTGTGAAAAGAGCTTTTCTCCAGCAAAATGGGAAGGCAACTTCTTTGGGGCTAAATTTAGACTTCACCCACAGGCAAAGGGCTCCAGTTCTTCAGGGCTGTCAACAGAACAAGCAAATGGTTCAGTGTCCCAGCTGGCTACAGCCAGCTCCAGAGCCAAGTCAGCATGAGTCTAAAATGTTCCGAGCCTAGGAGTGTGGGCCGTGCAGTCCCCGGGGCCGGGCTCTGCTCCGGGCTGGATCACCTCCTGGAGGGTGTGCAGCTTTGGTCACCCTGCGGATGTGTCAGCCTGTTTGCTTTCCCCACCAAGGAGTAGCAGCGCAATACCCACCGCTCCAAAGAGCAGGCTCAGAGTTACAGAGGATGCAAGGTGCAAGAAGGCTTTTGCCTTTGAAACTTTCTTAGGGATATCCTGGGAATCATCACTGAGAAGATGATGCTTTGCAAAAGGACCAAATCAGTACACAGGATATTACGGTTCCAAAAAAGTCAAGATGAATGACCTCCAGTCACATAGAACTTCAGTGGGAAAGTTGAGGTTTTTTTCCCTGGGGCAGGACCCCTTCGATCCGAAGCTTGCAGTGTCCTCTCCCTACGTCAGCACTTTTTCTAAATGGCCCCAAAGCCATCATGGCAAAATATTAAGAGGCATGCTCTGTCTTGGGGAGAAATGAGTATGGTCTCTACTTAAAAAAAAAAAAAGTTCGTCATTTCTCTGCTTGGCCAAGCTGGCATTTTCCCAAGATGTCCTAAACTAAAGATCTGGCTTCCCACCCTTAACTCTCAGGCAGTATATGCCAGCACATCGCAAAGTGATCACCGATTCACTACTGCCAAACCTAATCATGACGTACACCAGGTGAAACTGGGTGAGACTTGGATGGGGAATGATAGTCAGAATTTACTGTATCCTTCCCATTCAGCATTCCTACAGATATGATCCAAGATTGTTTAGGGAGTAAAACAAGATAAAAATTCACCCCAAAACATGCCTCATACTGCATAGACACAGCTCCAATGGCATCTCCTTAGAAGCCTCCAGCTGGTAGAGCAAACCACCATTTCCACTGAGCTGCCATGGCCCTGTGCTCTTGGCTGGGTTACACCACCTACTCCTCTGTAAACATTAATGATTTCCATTGGCGTTCCCCAGAGACTGGGAGTTACCCCAAGGAAGGGTCCCGGTTTTTTCTCATTTTGAATATCTAACTCTGGGGTATAGTAGGCTTTCTATAGACATTAGATAAGTGAGTGAATGACTGATACTCAAATGTGTAAATATTCTTGTTTAAATATCATGGTGTTCTCCTTAATAAAAGAGGCTGGTGTGGAACTAAGGTTAATAGAGTTCCATTAAAAAAAGAAGTATTGGCCGAGCACGGTGGCTCATGTCTGTATTCGTAGCACTTTGGGAGGCCAAGGTAGGCGGCTCACAAGGTCAGGAGTTCGAGACCAGCCCGACCAATATGGTGAAACCCCATATCTACTAAAAAGACAAAAAATTAGCTGGGTTTTGTGGCACATGCCTGTAATCCCAGCTACTCGGGAGGCTGAAGCAGGAGAATTGCTTGAACCTGGGAGGTGGAGTGAGCCAAGATCGTGCCATTGCACTCCAGCCTGGCAACAGAGCAAGTCTCCATCTCAAAAAAAAAAAAAAGGTATCCCAGGACTGCACAGCCACCCCTCTCTACCCTATGATGAAACAAACACCATCCTCTTTAAAGTGAATAAGCAAATGTTAATGTTTGATTATTCCCCGACTGGCTTTTGTTAAGTGGAAAAAACGGGGCTACCTTGTGTATCTCTTTCTTTCTGGTTATCCTGAGGTGGGGGTGCTACTTTACCCTAGTGGGTCCCCTGGCAGCAGGGTTAAGCAGTAGATCAAAAACCCATCCTGATTCAAGAATCAGAGACAGAAAAGAAAAAAACCCAACTGTCCTTACTTTCTGGAGTAAAGTCCCTCAGCAACTTCCCGGTCTGTCTGTCCCTACACCAATGACCTGCCTGCTGATACACACTGTGGGGAGGTCAGACTGTATCAGATCGACTCCAGAGGTCAGCTTAACAACTCTCTCCACCAGTCCTAGGATGAAATACACACAGCAACAGTTTAGGAAAGAGGGAATATAAGAATCACCTCAAAGAGTGAGAGAATTCTCAGAGAACCTAATCAAACACAAGCAATTACCCTATCTCCTAATGCCAGCATCAAGAATATAAATATTCAAAAGAGAAACGTGTCTGTATCATCACTCCTGAGCCAAATTTTGCACTGCATCTCACTCAGGCAACCAGGAAGGGAGGACAAGAATGCAAATCCCATTGAAATAAGTAAATAAAATAACTTTCACAGCAGCCAGACATTTCTAAGAGGTCTGTGCTACAAGGCAATGTACTGAACAAGAATACTGGGAAGGAATTGCTGAATGGAAGGATGATTAGGGTGATGAGCATGTTTCCTTTAAAAATAAAGACACATAAATGATCATAAGCTGCCATGCATATTTCAACTTGATGTTTAAAGACATTGGACTTAGCAGGTAGGAACTGTTGCCCTCTACTGGCTGGAACGTCATGAGAATGCCATGATTTCATATTTGCAGTTGCCTGGATGCTTTTTATCCTTCCAAGGGTGCAGATGGTCATGATGATGGTAGTGGTGAAAATGATGATGAAGGAGAGGGAGGGAAGGAGAAGAAAGAAGGAGGAGGTGATAACCATGGCAACAAGAATCCCTTATATTTATAAAGCACTTTAGTGTCTTACAAAGTACATTCACACAAACTGACTTGAGCTTCACAATTATCCTGTGAAGAAGGTGATGTTGCAAATGAGATGACTTTGGCAAAGAAATTAGATCAGTTCCTGCAGATACCGAGACAGTAAGAGGCAGAGCTGAAGTTCTGATTCAGGCTTTCTAAGTCCAAGCCATGAAATGGTTTCCCTTCACTCTATTTATCTGGCAAGCTCTATTTATATTTACTTAAATCCAGTCTTTCGGTAAGACCTTTTACAAGGCTCTTTTCTGTATTGAAGATAGAATTCATTAACACATTTATTCACAAACATCTATTATACACCTGTTCCGTGCCTGGCGCTTCAATTGTAAACTAGGGAATAGCAGAGAACAAGGCAAAGTCTAGCTCTTATGAAGCTCTCATGGGGCAGTCAACAAACAAAGGAACAAATGAGTGAGGATGATAATGTCAGAGAGTGGTTGGAAGGCAATAGGACAAGGTGAAGATGTACAATGACTCCAAGGTGAAAATGAACTTAGCAGGTGACAAATTTTAGTAGCTAAAAGTTTTTTGGACAGGTGACTTCTAACAAAAAGGACCAGCCTCGGTCTTCCCAAATATAAGTCTGGAAATCATTGAAGGATATCAGAAGGGTGACCTGGGGATGGTCAGTTTTTCAGACACCCCTTTAAGCAACCTCTGAAGTATGTAGGTAGGAAAGACCTTTCCTTGAAATGTGCATGTTGTTCTATTAACTTAGATTAAGAGAGCTCATTTCTAAAAGATCTGTATGACTGTTATTCATTTAAATTTACTCAACCAGTTATATGACTCATGCAGCTTTATGTGTAATATCTAAAACCTGAAAACAACCCAAACTTCAACAAGTGAATGGTAACACAAAGTGTGGTGCGTCCATACCATGGAATACTACTCAGCAACAAAAAGGAGCAAACTGTTGATACATGCAACAACTTGGGAATTATGCTAAGTGAAGAAAAGCCCATCTCAAAAGGTTACATGCTGCTTGATTCCATTGATACAGTATTTTCAAAATTGCATTGCTGTAGAGATGGAGTGCAGGGGAATGGTTGCTAGTGCATAGAAAAGAGGAGGAGGGTGTGACTACAAGGGGAATACAAGGTGCCTTCCCCCATAACGACAGAATAGCTCTGGAACTTGATGTGGTGGTAATTATACGAATCTATAGATGTGATTAAACATCATGGAATTAGATACAAAAACATACAAAAATGAGTGAATGTGAACACTGGTGAAATACGAGTAAGAGCTGTAATCCAGTTGATGATCTGGAGCCAATCAATGTCCTTGCTTCGTGATGTAAGAGGTCATCATTGGAGGAAGCTGGATGATAGGTACTCGGGACCTCTGCACTACTGTGACAACATATTGTGGTCCATAGTGATTTCAAAAGAAAAACAGAGAGAAGAAGAAAAGAACATAAAGATGAAGAAAAAGCGAGAAGAGGAGGAGGAGAAGTTGCAGGAGGAGGAGCAAGAGGAGCAGGAGCAGAAGAAGCAGGAGGATGAATAGGAGAAGCAAAAGGAGGAGGAGGAAGAGGAGGAACAGGAGGGGCAGGAGGAGGAGGATAAGCAGGAACAAAAGGAGGAGGAGAAAGAGGAGGAGGAGTAGGAGGAAGAGGAGGAGAAAGAGAAGTAGGAGGAGCAGGAGGAGGAAGAGGAGCAGGAGGAAGAGGAGGAGCAGAAGGAGGAGAAGCAGAAGGACGAGGAGCAGGAGGAGGACCAGGAGGAGGAAGAGAAGCAGAAGAAGGAGGAGCAGGAGGAGGAGGAGCAGGAGGATGAGGAGCATTTGGAGGAAGAGGAACAGGAAGAGGACAAAGAGCAGAAGGAAGAGGAGCAGGGGGACGAGGAGAAGGAGAAAGAAGGAGGAGTAGCAGGAGGAGGTGGAGCAGGAGGAAAAGGAGCAGGAGGAGGAGGACCAGGAGGAGGAAGAGGAGCAGAAGCAGTAGAAGGAGAAGGGGAGGAGGAGGAGGAGCAGGAGGAGGAAGAGGAGCAGAAGCAGTAGAAGGAGAAGGGGAGGAGGAGGAGGAGCAGGAGGAGGAAGAGGAGCAGGAGGAGGAGCAGGAGGAAGAGGAGCAGCAGGAGCAGGGCCAGACAGCCAGGGCCCCCAGACCCAGCAGCCAGGGCTCTAGTGCAGGTGTCCCTGGGATCTCCATGGCAGCTCACACGGCAGCCACTCCAAGTGCTAGGGCTGCAGCAGAAAGAGCCTGGGGAGGAGATGGACTCAGGCACCTTGAGGGCGCTTAGGAGAGCACCTGGCAGGGACTAGTGCTGCTGCTGCTTGTGGAGGCAGTCACCTCTGAAAATGTGTTTTTATTTTAAATGGAGGGATTGGATTAGGTGGGTCTCAGGACTATTCCATGCCTAATATTCCTCATTTCTAGGAGTCGCCTAAGCGAATCTAGTCGCTGTGATTCAGCGTTCACTTGTGCTGCTTGCTGTGGTTCCTGACAGTCAAAGTGAAATCACCTATTTTTTTGTGCCAAGTGTTGACACTCATCATAGACAGCTTGTGTTATTGACTATAGTTTTATTTGAATATCTTGTCCCACAACTAAATTATAAATTCCTTTTGAGGCCATAACTGACTATTATTCGTGACCCTTGGTGTCTTTCACATAGCAGGTCTAATTGCAGAGTTTATAATAATTGAACAGAGCTCAGAGACTAAAAAAATCAAAAGTTCCAGTTGAAAATATTGATATATTTGACCATTTTTTAAGTTAAAAGTTTTGTAAGATAAAAATCACCACCAAGCCAAGAAATTAATGGCAAATTGGACAACATATTTGTAAAGATAACAGGATAGATGTGAATAAGCAATTCACAAAACAAAAACGACAAATGTCCAATAAGTACGTGGACATTCAGTCGCATCCTTAAAAAAGACATTAACATTAAAACAATGAGATGCTAGCTTTTTGTTTTTATTTTGTTTTTATCTATTAGATTAGCAAAAATTAAAATGAATTACAATATATAATGTTAGCAATGACGTGGAGAAATAGACATTCTCATAAACTGCTAATAGGACCATAAATGAAGGTGGTGGACACGGAGTAAAATTTGCTGGTAGATAACAAAAGTCTTTAAAATGTGCCCAGTAGTTCATGACTTAGGGATTTATCTTAAAAATAATAATCAGGGAACAAACATACACAAGAATAGTAATTGAATAACTGCCTGGAAGAGTATCAATTTGGAAATAAGCTAATTTTTCATTAATAGAAGAATGGATTGATAAATAGGAGTGTTTTTTATCTAGTGGAATATTATATCATAGTTTAAATGAATAAACTAGATCTACGTGGATAAATCTCTAAAATACACTGTTGATGCCAAAGACCAGGTTGGAGAAGAAAATGTATAGTACAATAGCACCTGTGTAAATCTTAAAATCACAGAAAACGTATTATTTTGTCCACTACATATGGTTCATGGATATGCAGCAAAGGTATAAAATGGCTGTAAAAGATCCTCATCAACTTCGAAATTGTATTTGAAGGAGAAGGATGAGAATATTGTTTGTATGATGTTTTGTTGCCTTGAAAAAAAAAAAATGGTTGAATTAAATGAGAAAATGCATGTATGGTCTTTGGTGTATTATCTGGCTAAATAAATAGAAATATCAACTATTAACATAAGGTTGCTAACTAAGTATAGAGTTATACGTATGTACTTATAACTTACTACTCTTGTGTATGTCTCCTTGTTCCCCTTATTTTTAAAGACAAAGCCGCAAGTGATGAATTCTTGGGCACATTTGAAAAATTTTATTTATTTTCAAATTTTAGTCCATCTCTACCCCCTTCACTTACGGTCTGACTGGCAGGTTATGAGTATAGTCTAAGAGGGAGGCTTTGAACTTTATGGGGAAAAATACGGAATAAAAAGTAATGTTCAAGGTTGAGCATGAAAAAAGCGGGAATATGTGCTGAGGTGCTTCCTTCCACGGGAAGTAATTGTGCTAGGTGTATACCATCCATTGTCTCTTTGAGTCCTCACAGCAACCTATGTCACAATTTTATTGGGCCCATTTCTCTCACTGGGAAACTGAGGCTCAATTACTAGATTATGTAATTTGGACAAAATTATATCTCTATCAGTGGAAGATCAAGGATGTAAATATGAGCTTGTTGGATGCCAAACCTAAGGTTCTTTACATTGGATCACATTGAGTTGAGAAGTAAAGAAATAAAAGTTGTTTCTACACAGATGCTGGAAGGGTTTGCAAAGAAAGTCAGGGTGACATGGGCCTGCACCTCACCATATCTTGGACTAGATTTGCCATCAAATTTCCTGCTAATGTATTCTCAGAAGCTGTCCCAGGGCTGGGGACTGTGTCGTTGACCTATTAAACACCCCTGCTGACAAATGTGGAGGCTGCCAAGATGGGATGCAGAGTAAGTAGGAAGCTGACAGCAGATCCCAGCACCCATGGTCTAATCAGCAGGATTTCCAGCAAAGCTCTCAGTCCCCCAGGGTCACAGGGCTCCCTGGTTCCTAGCTTTACAGAGGCCAAACAAGAGTGTGAATGATAAGTAGATAAGGACTGCCTAGCATGAAAAACAAAGCCCAGGATTTGGGACTTTTCAGGGGACACGCGATCTGTAAGCAGTTTTTATTTTTCCTTTCTGTTAAAGTTTCCAAGACCCAAAGTATACGGGTTTGAGAAAGGGGGACACAGTGCTATTGTTATTGTGAATAATACAATTGTTTAGAAACTGCAAGAGAAACAACTGAAGAAGTACTAGAGTGTGGCATGTAGTGCGGTGGCGAAGATCAACTCCATAGCCACACCAACTGAGGCTGAGAGGAACATGTGTCTGTTTAACACCTAAGAGAAACCCTCTCAGGGGAGACAGAAACAGAACATTATGATGTGCCCTTGGAAAAATAGCCCTTGGGACATGAGCATGTGACCTATGGCAAGACCGAGGAAGACCTAAACTGTATCCTGGATGAGCAGGAATTAGGGAAGCTTGAGGCAAAGGGGAAGGGAGGGAAGAAGTAAGAAGGAGCCCAGTAATTTAGCAAGAGTTTAGAATCTGCAAAGAAATTAACACTGCTGATAATTTCTCCAAGGTTGGAACAATCTACAAATGTCCAAGAACATAGGTAACTGTCATAGGCTGAAGAATGGTCCCTCCTCAGGAATTAAAAAAACGTTTAAGAGTTCTGAGTAGTAATTCCTGGAACCTGTGACTATTACCTTGTATTAATTCTTTTTTTTAAAAAAAAAGGACCATCAGATGTGATTAGGTTAAGGATCTTGAGATGGAGAGATTATCCTGGATGATTTGATCACAGAAGAGAAGAAGGCAATGTGATCACAGAGGTAGAGATCAGAGAGCTGTGGCCACCAGCCAAGGAATGCCAGAAGCCACCAGAAGCTGGCAGAGGAGAGGAAGAGGCTAGAGCCTCCAGAGTGAGTGTGGCCCCACTGCCACCTTGATTCTGGTCCAGTGATAGTGATGTCGGACTTCTGGCCTCCAGAGCTGTGAGAGAATACATTCCTGTTGTTTTATGCAACCACATTTCTGGTAATTTCTTACAGCAGCTGTAGAACACTAATAGAACTAAAATTCAGTTTTGAGAAATTTGTTGTGTTGCTGTTAACTAATCCCCAAACAGTCATAAACAGTGATTTAAGCGTTGTGTATAAAAGAAAAAATTGTAAACATCCTAGAATGTCTATCAACAGCAGTTAAACAAATTATGATAATTTGTTAAGTGAAATACTATGCAAATATTAAAAATGAAATGGCAGAAGTATAGAACTTATTTCTTGACATGGCCCTATGTTCATAATATACTTACCATTGAGCAAAAAACAACAATAAACACCAGTTATAGAATACGTTTTTACATTTAAATTTTGACCTGTTTGAAAGATATTCTTGTATATGACACGAGGTGTAGATATAAATATATCTCTTCCCACTTGGCTACCCATTTTATAATTTGTCCCAACACCATTTATTGAGTAGTACATGCTTCCTCCCATATATTAAATTCCCACATATTGCATGTATTACATTTTGCATGCATTAAATTCTCATATATTGTTTTATTTTTGGATTTCTCATTTTGTCCCATTGGTCTGCCTGCTTATTCACGCCTGCGTCAATGCTGAGCAGTTATAATATAATTTAATGTTGATAGGTTACCTCACTCCATTGGCCTATTTTTTCTGAATTTTTCCTGCTCTTCTTGCTTTTTTTTTTTTTTTAAATAAATCCAGTAGGCTCTTTTTTGTTACAATCATGTTAAATTTTTAATTAGTGAAAACTGATAACTTTATGGTGTTGTCTTCCTAACCAAGAATGGGTAGGTATCTCCTCTGTGTGTGTGTGTGTGTGTGTGTACACGCTCATGCTCTCTTCAGAAGTGATTTTCAAGTTTCCGTCATATCTTTTTTTGTTGTTGTTATGTTTATGAAGCTTATTCCTAACAAGTTTATCCCTTTGGTTACTTTTAAACATGGGAATTTTTCATTATACTTTCTGATTATTTTATATATATAATCTATTTTTATCTTTATCAATTTGCACTCTGATATATTGCCGAATTCTCTAATTTTTAACTTTTTCAGGTGACACTTTTGGGTGTTACAGATATATAATTTATCTTTTACAAATAACAATACTTACATTTCCTTCTTTCCAATTTTTGTGGCTATCACTTTTTTCCCTTTTCTGATTCTATCAGTTTGTGTTTCTAGTAAAATGATAAAAAGAATAGTGATATCTATATAATACTCCTGAATTTACTGGGAATGCTGTTAGCATTAAGCATGGTTTATACTGGATTTGGACCTGAAATATTAATAGATGTCAGTGAAGTATCTGACTGTTATTAATGTATTGAATGTTTTATTAAGAATGGATGTGAGATTATGTCAAATGATCTTTCAGCATCTATGAAAATAAAATTTTCTTAGATTAATATAATAAATTTATTTCTAGATTTCTTAATGTTGAACCAATCTTGCATTCCTAGAATATCTACTTAGGTATGATATATTATTGTTTCAATGTGTTGTGAATCATATTTTCTAATATTTAATTTAGGATTTTAAAATAAATATTTATAAGAAAGATAACTCCAGCCGGGCACGGTGACTCACACCTGTAATCCCTGCACTTTGGGAGGCCGAGGCGGGCGGATCACGAGGTCAGGAGATTGAGACCATCCTGGCCAATATGGTGAAACACCGTCTCTACTAACAATACAAAAATTAGCTGGGTGTGGTGGTAGGCACCTGTAATCCCAGCTACTTGGGAGACTGAGGCAGGAGAATCACTTGAACCTGGGAGGCGGAGGTTGCAGTGAGCCGAGATCGCTCCACTGCAATCCAACCAAGGTGACAGAGTGAGACTCCATATTAAAAAAAAAAAAAAAAAGATAGCTCCGTTTTGCAGTCTTTCTGGGTTTCGATATCAATGTAATGCACTTTCTTTGTAAAAATTGGAAGTTTTCCTTCTTCTATGTGCAATGCTTTTTCCATGTTATGGGATTTTTTTTCTTTATATATGTGGTATAATTCCCCTGTGAAATCATCTGGGCCTCATGCTTATGTGGGAGATTACTCTGAAAATTTCCCTGTTTCTTCTGTGGTAATATATTGGTTTGGATTTTCTTTCTTTTCTGGGGTCAGTTTTGGAAAGTTATATTTTTCTGGAAAATTGTCCATTTCATCTAAATGTCAAATTTATTTGCATACAGCTGAACCAAACAGATTTTATGATTTAAAATTTTTCCTCTACTTCTCTTATCTTCCTTTATCATTTGCCATTTTTGTAGAAAATACAGGAAAATTATTTTTCTTTACCTTCAGAGTAGAAAATGAAAGCTTTTGTAACCATGACTTAACAGTCAAAAGCCATAAAAAAGGACAGATGAATTCTACCACATAAACTTTATAGATTAAAAAAACTTTGCACAGCAAAAAAACACTGTAAGCAATGTCTAAAGTTTGACAACACATTGGGAAAAATGTGCAACTTACACAATAAATCAAGGGCTAATATCCTTACATATGTATAAGATATATTAAAAGAGTTTTTGTAAACACAGAGAAAAAAAAATCCAGTGGAAAAGTTAGCAAAAGATATGATGATATAGTTCATAAATAAATTACATATGGCTCAGGAACGTATGAACAGATGTTTACCTCACTTATAAGAGAAATTCACATTAAAACAAAACTGAGAGACCATTTTAAAAATATATATTGGCAAAAATGTTAAAGTGTAATTATGTGCTTTTGTGGAGTGGGCTAGGGGAAACAGGTAGCCTCATATATTGCAAGTGGAAGTAAAACTTCATACAATACCTAAGGAGGGAAATTTGAGACTCTCCATCAAAAACGAAAATGCTTTGACCAAGACATTCCACCTGCAGAAACATCAGCTACATTTCTGGGCCAGCTGGGACTGACAGCCAAACACAGCCTCTGACACCATCTCTGCTTACAGCAAGTCCCATAAACTCTCACCGGATGGGGACAGTTTTCACACAATACAGGACAGGAGCCGCAACACACCCAACAAACTCATACTTGCTGATGTTGGCCAGAACATTTCTCACAGCTGTTTCTCTTTCCTGGGTTTGACAACGAGGGATCTTGTGCGCTGAACAGACCCAGCCATGTGATCTCAGCAACACAACACCTCTAAGTCTTCAAGCACCGAAAACCCACAAATGAGAAGTGTACTCCCACCACTAATTGCTTTAAGATGTGATATGAATTAAAGCTGCCCTTCCCTCCCGTTTTTAATTCAGGCCACTCTATTAATTTTGCTACCCAAGGGCGATTACTCTAGTTTTCCTAAACTCTGTTGACAACCTGCCCTTCCCATGAAATGTACACCACATTTCTAGAGAAGGCCTTTGGTCAAAGATACCCTCTTCTTCGTGATACTTTGCTCACCTGTGCATGCTTTTTCTCTACCTTCCCATAACTCTGTATTCTGAGTAGCAACATGAAATGTGACAAACTTTCTTCACCAAAAATGGTCATGATCCTGATATAACATATTCCATTTCTATCTCATTCCTCATTTACCTTTACCAAGGGAGTATTCAAAGGGTTAACTCCTTTCCCCCAACAGAGTGAAGCGGTTTTTTGCTGACCCAGTGTGAGAGGGGTTGGACCAAATTCAATTTAGCTGCAGTCAACAGGAAAGTAGGAAGGAAAATAGGATTTAACAAACAAAGCATTAAAAAAGAGGGAGTCCACAGCAGGAAATAATTATTTGGGCAATTGTTCACTTTGTTAAAGGACCGGCCTGTATGAATATCCATCAGGACGCAGTGCTGTGTCCGTGGTTTCTCCGCAGCACCCTGTCTGGTCTAATTAGTTACAAAAGCAGTTGTATGGGCTGGAGAAATCTGCAATTGTGTTGTGTTTCAGGGGAACAAACACATATGTCATTGAAGTGGAGTCTGGCACCAGCTTATTTTGGTGAACCTCGAGTGGTCAGCCAGAATGGAATCAATACGAAAGGAAGCTCTGAATGCCAACAGAAGTGGTTTACAAAAATAATTCACTGACCATTCCATCTGCCTCAGATTAAGCGTGTTAAACGGTTCAGTTCAAGTTAACATTTCTAATATATAGATATACATAAAATAAACAAAACCACATATTTTTATCAAATATTTGCATTTGAAAACCTCCACTAACATACACACACCCAGAACTCAGCCTGTGCTCTTTCATCTGACCATATACTTTCCCCTTAGAACTTTACACTAAAAACATGGAATCTGAAAGAAAACTCAGATTGGCCCATTAGGGAAGAGTAAACCCCCTGTGGAAAGGAAAGTGAAAATAATATTTTCAGAATAAAAATCTTTCAATCTGTAAAAGGAGTTTTATAGCTCAGTCTTGGGAAAGTCAGCCAAAGGTTCAACTGACATGTGAACAGAGCAGGTCTTGGAGAACCAAGGCTTACCAGATTCGTTCATTCACGGTCCCGACAATAGGTGCTGGAGCCAAATCAATAACCTGCTGATATTACAAAACTATCAATTTGCATAGAAAGTCTACTATATGCATTTTTAATTGCATAAATTAGAATCTAAGGAGACACGATGTCACAGATAAATAGCAAATAAAAAACGTCAACATATACTGAATACTTACTAAGTTAAATACTTCTCATGTAATCTCGGCAACCACACTGAGGCAGGTATTGTGTTACTACCTCGATTTAGCAGATGTGAAAACTTAAGCACAGAGTGGTTGAGAAACTTGCTCAAGATCATACAGCCAGGAGCTACAAGGGGCCTGGATAGGAATCTGGGCCATCCGACTCGGGATCATGCTCTATTCTACTCCCCAGTGTGCACAAAATAGGCAAGAGAGGTGTCACACAGGAAGCCAGAGCAGTTTCCCACAGCAAGTCCTAGGAGCAGACACGGCGAAATTCATCTACTCATTGGCAGGCCTTTGTCTCCCATTCACCCCCTTTACACAGCAGACTATGAAACAAAGAGGCCCTGCATCCACTCAATCTGTACTGCCATCTTTTATTCCCCACTTGCCTACCCTGGGGACTCCTGCCCCTTACCTGTGGAAGAAGAGTGAAATGGGATAGCTTTTCACAGCACAGCAGGCGGGGAAAAAAAAACAAAGCCAGCTGCTTCCCTAGGAACAAATTCCTAGGCTTGGCTAAAGGATGGCTTTGCAGGCCATCAATGTCAAGTTCAAACTCTGCAAATGAGCATGTCCTGCCAGATCAAGTAGCTCTAGTGATTCTGCTTCCCTGTAGGGTCCCACGACCTGTGCTCCAGCTTATCTGGTAAGGAAGCAGAGGTGGAGCAGGAGGACAAAGGCAGAAGGACTCGGGAGCACATGCTCCTACATGCGTTTGACACAGCTTGTCTTGGTGAAGCATCACAGGATCCTGTGTGACTGATGAACTCAGAGTGTGTAAGTGGCTTGATGAAAGTCACACAGATAGTGAATGGCAAAGTGAGGATTCAAGCCGAGCTCTGACTGCTAGCCCTTGCTTTGTTGGCTTGGTGATGCTTGGCAATCTGGCCAGCAACCTCAAATGCCACCTGGTATGAGTTTTTCAGTGGTGCCCTTAATCCATGTACTGCCAGCAAAATATCACAAAAATGTTAAAATCAGTGAGACGATTGGCATCCCCAAGGAGGGCAGCCCTGATGCTGGAGGACAGGGGTTCAGGCCCACGAGAATGGTCTAGTGAACCTCCACTAATAGGCTCCTTGTCTTCAGTATGTGAGCAGCGTGTGAGCTCATGCGGCTCCTGGGTCAGGCTGAACAAGACTGTGGAGCGTTTCCAGCACTCAAGGTAACGGGAAATGTTGAGCAAAGTAGGTGCAAAGCCTTGTCTAATATTTCCATTTACCTCCTTTGTCTGTCTGAATAAGTGTCATTAATTCAAACCATTTCAAAATGGGGCTTGAAGATGTGTGAGAGCGGAAGCCCCCAAGCCCCTGGCCTCTCCGCACCACATCCTTGCTGACTCTATCTCTTGTGTGGAGTGATCAATTTAACCCCAGCAAATGTGCTGTGAATATTGCAGCTAAACTGACCACTAATGGGCATGTGTCTGTGTGTGCACGGCAAGAGGAGGGGGACTAGAAGCAGCATCCTAAGCCAGCTCTTCTCCCATCCATTTCCCTGGCCTGACATCCCCTCACAATCAAGTTACCCCTCCTTCTCCAGCAGCCCGCCCCCCAAATAAAGCAAGACCACACTAGGGACACTTCAAGGGAAGAAAAGACACTTCAAGGGGAAAAAAGGTGTTATTTTCTCTCTAGGAAATACCCCCAAATCAACTACTTCACTAAATTCTCACTGCTAATGCTTTTCTTATAGACAGTAGAGTTCTCACTGAAATAACAGCTAGCCTCAATAATACCGTAAATTCTGCAGCCAGAAGGAAAACCCATCCTTTACCAAATGCAAGAGAAAAGTCTGAAAGCTTAGCAATGTACAACTTTAATATTTTGATTGATAACGAGCCATGGACCCAGAGTATTTTCCATTTCCTCTTTATCTTTTTTTCCAGTGATCTCAAGGCCATTATTAAATCTATCAAAACCTAAATACGAGTCGTGATGGTAAAAATTAGGTTACTTTTTTTCTAACAAATATGGTAGAAAAGTATACCCATCCGAATGAGTCTCACCCTCTTCAAAGTAGACTCCTATATGGGACTTAGGCTTATATTAAGGAGGTCTCCTTCTGCTCCCCAAAACACACACACACACAGAGTTACTTATATGTGTGGGAAATTCTTTTGCAGCTGCATTCAGCATAGGCACATCATTCTGAATACACTTCATGGTAACATACTATGATTTGTGGGAAAATCCCAACATGTTCAGTGCCATGTCTGATGTCTTTAAAAAATAATCAAGCTGGAGCGTAGTATTTGAGGGTCAAAATTAGATTGCACTAGAGCAAAAAAAAATGATTTTCTGATGTAGCCTCAGAAGTCTTTTGTACTGGAGTCCATTATCCAAAACACATCAAAGCAGACTGAGGGCTGAGGAGGAGTGTGCCTGCCAGTTTAACCCTCTGGTATTTAAACACTCCCCACCCCTCAGCAATTCCTGAGGCATCCCTGAGATCCCCTGCCTGCCCGCTGCATAGAGCCTGGTATTCAAACATCTCAGCCAATTCTAAAAAAGCTGTTTGTAAACTGTAAAGTCCAGGATAAACATGAGTCTATTCTCCCCAGATCTGCTCTATTAGCCACAGGGTCTGTCATCTGTAGACATCTACATCCATGACTAAAATAATAATTTCAAAACATTCATCTACTGCGGTTGACCCTAGCCCTGACATCTAGCAACTTACTTTCTACAAAGGGGTTCCCTGATCTCTCTAAAAATCACCACTGTAGTAGGCAGAATTCTAAAGATGTCCCCAAGAGTTTTACCCCCCAGTCATTCAATTCAACACAAATCTAGGTGATGCTATGAAGGGACTTTGCAGACGAAATTAAGGTTTCTGGTCAGCTGATTTTAAAATAGAAGATTATCCTGAATCATCCAGTTGGACCCTATGCAGTCACTTGGGTCCTGAGAAGCAGAAGAGGAAGGCAAAAGAGGGAACCAGAAGGAGGTAGTGGAAGAGAGAGGCAGAGGACAGACGAGCTAACGGGAGGTCAGAGAGATTCGGAACATGAGAAAGACTCAACCCATACTGCTGGCTTTGAAGAAAGAGGAAAGGGGCAATGACTCAAATAATGCAGGTGGCCTCTGGAAGCTGACGATGACCCTGATCAACAGCCAGGAATGAAGCGGGGACCTCAGTCCTACAACCACCTGAATGAACCTGGAAGCACATTTTCCACAAGCGCCCCTGCCTCCTTGTGCAGCCCTGCCCACACCTTGATTTTAGCTTGTGAGACCAATTCACACTTCTAACCCACACAACTGCAAGATAATAAATGGGTATTATTTTCAGCTGCTAAATTGGTAGTAACTCACTATGGCAGCAATGGATACCTGATACAGCTACCCACAATGTTTTTCTGACATCTGCAGTCTTCTAGAGAAACTAGATCACTCTTAGTATTAGAAGATCTTGTTTCAGTCCAGTTCATTTGGCAAACTTATGGGGCACCCACACGCTGGGCAGAAGCCAGGTGAGAGGACACATCACAGATCAGAATGGAGAATACATTGCCAGGGGCTATACGGGCTACAGCCTGATATTTGGAAACAGCCACGGGGAAAATGATGTGAGTCTAGTCTTGGCGCTTAACATTGAGTGTTCATTGGATTCACTTGGGGGAGTTTTTAAAAATCCCCATTCCAGCTCATACCTCAGACCAATTACATCAAAATTTCAGGAAGATGAGCGTCAATGGATTTTAAACCTCCGTAGGTTATTCCATGACAGTGAACGTTGAGAACCACTTGTCTAGGCATGAGGGAAGAGGAAAATTTGACTAGGTGGGGGAAGATTTCATTGCTGGTAGAACTTGTAGGAAATTCTCAAGAACAAAATCTTCTATTCAGGTGCTGGCAGGTTGCTCTGATGGAGTTTATCTTCACTGTTGACATGGATTGCTTAACAGAGAAAGATGCAGACATTGTCTGTCTTGAAAACTGTCATATTCCCCAGAACTGGCAGAATACCTGGCACATGGTTGATGCTCAAAATGTTTCACTAATGATCTTGTCGTTTCAGTAATTCTCAGTTCCACTCAGAGGAGCATGGAGACATTGCAGAGTTTCCTAATATAAAACAGGGTGTGCGTTTGCAATGTGGAAAGGCCCTCTGCTCACCTTTGCAGGGAGCATTTTAGGAGGACATGGAAGATTTTGCTCAGAAATGGGGAGGAGGATAAAGTAGAAAGCTGTCTATCACAAGGCTCTTTCTTAGTCCTAAGTATGGATACCAACAGGGGTGTAACCCTTGTAGGGGGTTTCTTTCCAATGGGTGACAAGGCTTCTGCCATGATGAAACTGACAGTTGAACAACTTGGGCCAATAGCTGGTTTTCCCACATTTTTAAATTTCTAGAGTGTGCTTTAGAATTCTCAAATTACTCTGTGCATTCTCAGTACTTGGGCATCAAGGCAGGGGGCAGGAAAGGAGGTTTGCCTTCATGGTAATGTTTTCCATTGAATATGTCCTGTGGGATGCGTCTGCTGGCTAATATGTGAAGCCTTCCATGACAGGTGGGTTCAGGCTGATCAACCACCTTCCAGAATCTTTCCCAAATGAACTGCGTCCTTGGGTCTTCTCACTTACTCATGAGTTGGCACAGTGAGCTGACATTCTCCATTGCCTGGATAGCATTTTCTACATTTCAAATACCTGAGAATCATTGCCCCTGTGTGGATTCTTCCACAGCGACACCAGTTGAAAACTGTCACAGGAGATTTTCCCACACTGCAAACATGCAAGGTTTTGCTCTTAGATGGATTCATTTGGGGTCAGTTCATGGCTGAAGCTTTTCCCCACAGTGGTCCTGTGGATCTCACAGTCTCGTTAACTCACATGCTGATCACTCTTTGAGACAATCTGAAAGTGTAAGTTACTATTTCAAGTGTCCTTCTACTTTATATGTATGAATCCGTTTTTATTTGGCTGATGGCCTAGGCAAATACCATTAACATTTTGAGCGCAGGTTGGCACAACAAACGTTTCCATAAAACGTTTTTTGAACACACAAATATTACTTTGTCAAAGGCTTTCAATGCTGCTATTCCCTGGCCAAGGAACCTAGAGCTAAAGTTTCTCAGCTGTTGCTGCTGCTGCTGTGAACTCCTCCTTTGCAGCCCCAAAGCAATCCCTTCTAATAACCAGAAAGCTTAAAGGGAAATGCAGACATGGGGAAGCAATGTCTAGGGAGGAGAGTCTGAATATAAAAATTGTGCAACTAAAAGGTTTTTACAGTTAATGCAGCTCTTTCTCACTGTGAAAGACTACCTTTAAAAGCTGTCATTTCCTTTGCATTAACTAAAAATGGACACATCTGTTGAAAGAAATGGGGAGGGGAGAAGACAATAGCTATTATGATGGTCAGGCAAAGTGTGTGTGTGCATAAACCTCTGAAGAAAGTGCAAAGAGGGGAAAGACTGGTGGAAAGATTGCCACAGGGTTGCTGTCAGTTATTATTTATACATCACCATAAATGCATGGCCGTCAAAGTCAACGGTCATCTGCCTTAACTGCTACCTAAGTGCTGGCAATGCGAGACCTCAGAAGAATGAGTCTTCTATTTAATATTTAACCAGATGCTTCCATTTTTGAAAATATATTTTGCTCCTTACAGAGAAGGGAGGGGAGGCTGACTTGCAACTTCTGTGATGTATGAGCTAATGTTGAGAGTAACAGAAAACCAGTCTTTGTTCATCAAATTTCATTGTCAGTACTTCCACCATGTTGGCAAACACAGCATTTTTCCACAAATTTGAATTACTTCCTATATTATTGCATTCATTAACATCCTGATGAAATAAGCTAAGGTAACTACTATATCTGCACAATGGAGATAGGAAAGCCAAGGCAGGAAGGTTTTACACAATCAGTTCCAGGTCAGGAAAGATGGAGGAAGGGATGAACTAGAATCTGACGTTTTTGTTAGTGTTTGAATTTTGTAGTAGAATGGAAAGGTCATGTTACCTGGACTGATGAAGTCTTTGGGAAATTACCCAGATTACCAAATGGAACCGGAACTGCCAATTGCACTCAACACCCCGAGCTGTGCTAAGTGTTGATGCCCATGTTACTTGCAGAAAACTGGAGACTTCCCACCTCTCCTCCTTGAGTGCTCCCTCTCCTTGTCTCAGGTACATCCCTTGCCTCTCAGTCATTTCTCATCTTTGTCCTCTACCTCTGGGCCTCCTCCAAGCCCAGACATCACAGCCATGGCCAACCAGCCATGGCCAACCACCCATGGGACAAGGTACTCATGCATCCCATGGCTTCATCTTGAAACTGACTTAGAAGGCCATCAGTCAATCAATACAGTGACCAACAGGCACAGAGTAAACAGTCACCAAGAGCCTCTGGGGCACACCTGCCAGACAGCCTTCTCCCTCTCTACATCATGAAGAATTTACTTTCCTTCATGCCTTTCTATTCTGCTTCCGCCTGTGTGTGTGTGGCACGTCTCTTAATGGCTCTGTGCTTCTGCCCATGCTTGGGGAGGGGGTGGGTGGGTGATGGAAGTGGCCGGCCCCTTGAAAGACCCTCTATTATTCCAGAGCTGTTATTGTTACAGCTTGACTGTCAAGCTCTTTCTCCCACGTCTCTCACACATCATTTCCTCTTGGGCCCGTATATCTTAAATGAAAAATGTAAGGACATAAGACAGCCTAAGAACAAGAGAGCAATAGCCCCAAGAAGGAAGACTGTCTGTTCTTGTTGTTCTTGGTTCACTTTAATCTCACCTTTGGGCCTCTTTAATACCTCCCACCCTCCTGAAGGAAAAATAAGAGACAGAGAAAAATTGAACAATGAAGCATTTCTGTACTCCACTCACCACTTTCTCCGCCCCACCATCCTAGACCCCCTAGGGCCAAGAATGACTCCCATGCTTCATAAAATTTCAGATAATATTGAGAGGGATGTCAGAATGACTTCACTGGCCCGTACAGACAGCATCTGTACAGGCTTCTAAGGGAGATGGGATTGGGCACAGAGCAGCCCCTTGTGCCGGGGACGGTATCAGAGGGTCCCATTATCTGCAGAAGGGATGTAAAATTGGAACAACTCTAGCTGAGAATGCAGCCAGCCACACCATTTACATGAAATATACGGTGCTGGGCCCGCCACAAAGCAGGCTGGCTTTGATCTTGGTGAACTTTTGAATCATGTGTGACTAAAGAATTCTTTACAAAGAATTATTTCAGCTCTCTGAGTTAATGAAAAGCCAGCCTGCACAATTTATGGAAGCAAGAAACCAAGCATTAGAAGGAGGGAAAAAAAAAAAGTCGTAAAAAAAATCCCCAGGAGCCTTTAATGCGACAGTCCTCATGGTCTGTGCGGATCTCTAACCCCACGTTTTTCTGTCAGATTTATTAGGTCTTACTGGGATTCATTCTTCTCAGCACTGGGGTTTGTGGAGATGATCTTAGGGAGAAAAACGTATCTGAGGCAAAATGAACAATATTGATGAGACAAAATCAAGAGAGCAAGCTCCTGATTATCAGGCAGGGATCAACCCTGCATGTGCCACTTCACAAAACTGGTGTCACGTAAACACTGCCATTGTACCAGGAGGATTTCATAGGAGTCCCGAATACCTAGGAACAATTGCTTGTAGCCAGTGTGGCAAAAATCCACAAAATCAACCTGCTGTTTTTATTGCGTAAAATGGGTCTGCTCCTGACCAACTTCATGGTAGACAATGTATTCTTAGGGAAAAAGAAATATGGGAAGCTTGGGGAAAGTGACCACTTAAAAGCAGAGTGCATGTCTCTTCTAAAATGGACAATGCCTCCGTGCGTTGGTCCGGTATTTACTGCAGAGCCATCTTCCAGAGAGTGTATCACAGGATACGTACGAAGAGAGAAACTGGAGTAAAAGGGTTAAGATGTGAGTCATCTCAGATGTGGGAAACTATTTCTCACCCAAGGCTGGACATAGTTCGCTTTCATTTATCCTTTTCCAAGGTTTTTCTTCCAACAGGAGATTAAAGACAGCAGTGATCTCTGAGATTCCTTCATTCTTTATGCTGCAGTGATAATAAATCTAAACCTTTTCACTGGTTATCGCTTTCAATAAAAAAAAAAAATTCTATCCATAGGCCATCCTCTACACAGTGAGAGGGGAGTGTTGGTTTGGATAATTTTTCTACTATAGGGAGGCAACCTAGTGTGGAGGTGTAAAGCTTGGTCTCAGCACCACACCACCCTGGTTTGAATTTTCCTAGCCAGTTCTCCCCTTTCTGGCTGGGAACTTTGTACTTAGATTTATTCTCTGCGTTTCAGTTTCATCATGAGAATAATGGTGCTGACTCTCTCTTTAGGTTGTGATAAGGACCAAATGAGATAATAGATAATAAACTCTTTCTGGTACATAGTAAACCTTCAGTAAATATTAAATGACTTCCTGAAACAAGATGCTTTAGGAAATAGATAGGGGTTAGGTCTTTTTAACTTAATTTTAAGCAGTTTTCTTGAGGAGGAGGAACATGCTGTTTGAAAACAGAACAACTAGAAAGCAAATAACATCTATTTATTGCTCCAACGAAGCTCTCGATTGAACAAATTCCCAACAGCTATTAATATATTTAGCATGTACCTAGGTGTGAGCATGCCAGATAATTTAATGTACATCATTTAATTTTTTTTTTTTTTTTTTTTTTTTTTAGACTGAGTCTCACTCTGTAGCCAGGCTGGAGTGCAGTGGCACAATCTCAGCTCACTGCAACCTCCATCTCCCGGGTTCAAGAAATTCTCCTGCCTCAGCCTCCCGAGTAGCTGGGATTATAGGCATGCACCACCATGCCCAGCTAATTTTTGTATTTTTAGTAGAGACGGGGTTTCCACGTTGGCCAGCATGCTCTTGATCTCCAGACCTCATGATCTGCCTGCCTCAGCCTCCTAAAGTGCTGGGATTACAGGCATGAGCCACTGTGCTCGGCCCATCATTTAATTTAATTCTCAGAATCAATACATGGAGGAGACTACCGTGCTGTAGCTTTGAACAGCATTGTGTGATACTGTGATCAGTTTACAGGTTCAGAGGTAGGAAAGATCAGGGCTTGCACTTGAACTCAGAGTTTCCTACTCTAAGCCCAATACTCAATCTATACACCATATTACTTTTCCTTTTTAGTTCCTAATAGGTCATATTCAAAATTCAGATTATAGGATGCATAGTCTTTACTAATAATAGCTTATCACATCATAAAATAAAAAGCAGAATCCTACTATAATCTATCCCTTAGAAAAATGCTCACGACTTTGCCGATGAGGGAAAGTAAATTCTGTGCCTCTTGGATATCCAGAAATAAGCATGAAATTAAAGAATACTGATCATTAAAGGCTGAAATTCAGAGAGAAACTAAAAAAATAAGTGAGGGAGTTGAGATAAACGTCAGAGAGTGCTACTAAATCTTTGAGAAAACAAAGTCAATATTTGGGGGTTTATTCGGGGTTTTTGGTGATTTAAAAAGGAAATTCTCAAAAATATCTTCTCTCCTTAAAAATAACCCATCAATAACCTGTGAATTCTTTTAACTGCTGGTTAAAAGTAAGTATTATTAAAGTGCCCTGGGGCTGTTTCTTTCTCTTTTTCTTCCCTGTCCAACATTCTACAAAATAAAAGAAAGCTAATCTGCAAGTTCTTACTCTCTTCCAATACAATTTTTAAAAATAAAAGGTCCCCATGCTGGGCCATACGCATTCACAGCCCATGTTAGGCATCTCTGGGGAAAAGTCTCGAGGCCCCTCCTGACAGCATGGTGGAAAGTGAGCAGCTCTCATAGAATGAAGCGATACTTCCATAGACCCATCCCTCCGCTGAAGCCATGATGCCTGTATATTAGTTTTCTAGGGCTGCTGTAACAAAGTACCACAGATTGGTGGTTTGAACAAGAGAAATGTGCTGCCTTGCAGTTCTGGAGGCTAGAAGTAGGAACTTACTGTGTCCGCAGGGTTGATTCCTTCTAAGGACCTTAAGGGAAGGATCTGTTCCAGGCCTCTGTCCTTAGCTTGTAGGTGGCCTTTTCTTTCTGTGTCTCTTCACATTGCCTTCTCTCTATGAATGTCTTTGTCCAGATTTCATATATATATATATATAAAATCATATTATATCATATATATCATATGATATATGTCATATATATCATATGCTATATGTCATATATATCATATGCTATATGTCATATATATCATATGATATATGTCATATATATCATATGCTATATGTCATATATATCATATGCTATATGTCATATATATCATATGCTATATGTCATATATAATATATATCATATGATATCATACATATATCATATGATATATACATACACATATATGATATATGTGACATATAATACATATATGACATATATGTACACATATAATACATATATGATATATGTATGATATAGCATATATGATATCATACATATATGTGATAGATATATGATATATAAGATATATAGATATCTATCTATATAGATATCTATCATATATATGATTATATATATATGATATATATGATCTTGAGACAGGGTCTCACTCTGTTATCCAGGCTGGTCTTGGACTCTGGTTCAAGTGATCCTCCCACCTCAGCCTCCCGAGTAGCTAGGCCTACAGGTGCACACCACCACACTCAGCTAAAATTTCACCTTGCTATAAGGATAGAGGTCATATTGCATCAGGAGCTCACCCTACTCCAGTAAGACCTCAACTGATTACATCTGCAATGACCCAAATAAAGTCACGTTTTGGGATAAGGACTGTAACATACAAAGTTAAGGAAGACACACTTTCAACCCATAATGGTGGGTATGGCTCTGAAGTGTTGCCTAGAAAAGGTTGGCTCTAGCCACTGAAAGGATGAGTTGAGTATTAGCCAAATACTGTCATGCCCATTAACATACTTTCTAAGATTCTTATACAAATAGGTAGTATCGTGTCTATAATCACCTTGCAAATTTTTCCCCTAAGCAAATAAAGTCTCAAACCACTGTAGTCATGAATTACAAGATGGCACCCTGACTCTTGAGATGCCTAACCTGTTCTTAGTGGGTATCTAACTCTCTGAACTAAAAGGAGGAAGACACAGGAGTGGGGATGGGGAACCCATGAAATAACATTCAAACACGTTTCTGTTTGAGTTACAATCCCTTGCTTAGTAAGACAGACAAATGTTTCCCACTGGGTACTAAGGTTTAGGGCTTATTCTGTCTCATTTTTTTTTTACTGTACCATCCAGAGCGTTTGAGTTAGCCCTGGTGTGGTCTTCTCTGGATACTTTTGTGGGAACCCTTCCTCTGCTTCCCAGTACCAGAATGAATTGTCTGCCTTCAAATGAACTCCCCAACATTTTGTGTTGCTGACGTGGCTCCTTCAACAGACTGAAATCCTTGACAAAAGAGACCATGTTTAATCACTATAGCCACAGTACAAAGAATAGTACAGTAAACACGTGTTAAAGAAAAGGAGTTCAATAAGTATTTGCAGAATTAAAATTGGATAAAAATGGACTATCTTAACTCAAGAGTCGGCTGGCCAGGTGCAGTGGCTCATGCCTGTAATCCCAACAATTTGGGAGGCTGAGGCGGGATGATCACTTGAGCCCAAGTGTTCAAGACCAGCTTGGGCAATATGGTAAGATCATGTCTCTACAAAAAAATAAAATACAAAAGGGTCTGTAACCGCTTAATTGTTCCTCCTGAATAAAGAGGCACAGCCATCCTCCATTTTTTCTGAGGAGACCACAGAGGGAAGAAGCAAGAAGGGTCTTGAGTCGCACTGAGACTGCTACCCGCCATGTGGACAGGTTTTGGCTGTTTATGCGAGTCCTTTGCTGGGCACATACAAGTGACATATCAAAACACACAGGCCACAGGTGACTCCCTTGTGAAGATGAAACACACACAAGTGACATATCAAAACGCACAGGCCACAGGTGACTCCCTTGTGAAGATGAAAAGATTAGATATTTTGAGCCTTTCTAGGCCAAAAGTATGATAGTTTAAATTTTGTCTTCCTTTATTTTGAACTAACTTTGCTGAATCTCTGGACAAAACTGACAGTTAAAAAAAAAAGTATATCTTTTTGCAGTAGTTTTTCTCCTATGAGAATTTCTCTATGGCGTTTACTGCTATTTTATTTGGGCACATTTGGTTTCTCCTACAAGGACTCTATCAGCTGGCATTACGAAATCTTAGAAATGTGTTTACAACAAAGCACGCCTGAAATTGAATCCTCAAGATGACCCAAGTCTAAAGGGACTGTTATTTTATTAACGCAACTTTGTTTTCTCTAAATTTGCTTTTGTGAAACTAAATTCTTTCACAAGTCGGGACTGGGTAGGGAGGCAACACACAAACTTAGGTTAACTCCTTATCAACTATAAATGCTGCCAAGAGGGGAAAAGTTGCCTTTATTGGGTTCCTACCTCTGAGTGGCTTAGCACATGGCCGGACTTCTGGCAGCCCTGAATTCACTGCCTTCCAAAGTGCTGTTTTCATGTGTCCTCTTGAGCCACCTTGCATTCAAATTCAAGACCTCAATGGGAGGAAGTTCAGGGAGGTGTCCCAGGATCCCAGGACGATGTGATCTGTCTAAAGAGTCCAACTTAGTCCTAATTTGGTGACAGTCTTCAGAATGCAAAAGAAAGAAGAATTACTTTCTTATTTGATGGGATTTTTATTAGAAAAACTCCAAGTACTTAAGAAAAAAGAAATCCCATCACCTCTCATCTGTTTGGTTCTATATATACATAATTCTGGGGCTATACAATCCAGCCTTCACCTTGGGAGAATAAAAGACAGCTATTATTATTGAACGCACTAGCCCATTGCAGTGCAGGTGAACCCTCCTCCTGCTCCATGGGGGATGGTGTCAAGAGTAGATGTACAACCAAAGGATGCAGAGCGAAGCCCCTTGGCGCCATCACCCCCCTCTACCCTCCAATCAAACTCTGGTGGCTCCTCCTAACCTTTAGTACCACTGTCCTGACCTGTACAAGCCACTCTTACTGAGCCAGACTCTGTCTGTCCAGGGAGGAGATAAGCTCTTGTTTTGTTTCTCTTTCTGAAGAAAACATTTTTTGTTGGAGGGGGATCTATACAGTGGTGAGAATGCAGTATGAAACGTGCCTCTTCCGTGGGCCATGAGGAAGATGACTCATGTTCCCTTACCATTTAAATCCGGAGACGGATGAAAAGAATTTCTCTTCTGACTCTGAATAGCTGGCACATGGGATCAAGTTGTGGATGTATTAAGCCAAATGCAACGTAATGGATAAAAATTGTAAAATCTTTCAGTGCCATTCCCTGCCTTGTAGGATATCTAAACCTCACTCTATCTTTCAGCATTCTAGAGTCCTATCCATCGCAGCCTCATCCTTCACTCCCACACCACCCCATTCCCCTAAGCTTTGCGCTGTCAAGCTTCCTTCCTCCTCACACCATTCCTGCTTTCCCCGCTTCTGCTGTTAATCACCATAGCTTGCCCTCTCTGTTATTGCTTTGAAGACCTGCTAAATTATGTGTCACAGTCTTGTCATAGCCACCTCCTCAAACTATGTTTTATTATTTTTTAAAGAGCCTTGCTCATGCTGAAAGACAGACTTTCATTCCTTCTCTTTTCTTTTTTAACATTAGATGCTGGACCCAAAGACCTTACCACAATCGCTCTCAGTTCACTTGAAACATTACACCTGAAGCCAGTTGTGTTGAATGGGTTCATAGGTTTCCTCCTCTGACGTTTTTCCCTTCCTATAAAGTAACACCAGCCTGAAATTTCTTCCAAATAAGTTCTTTCCTGGAGGGCTTTTCTATCCGGCCTAACTTTTCAAAGCTTGTATGAGTGGCTGCAGATGCAATGGGTATAGTTCAGTTTTGTTAAAAGTGGTGTTATCAGCTCTTCTTGGCCTTCTAGGCCTTCCGAGTGGTGATCACAGAGGCAGTCAGAAAATCTAGAGGTGAGAGGCGGTTTGAAGAACCAGGCTCTGCACATTCCGCTGTGAATCCAGGCCCACCAGGGAAGGGGAGTTAGGAATCACATGGAGGGAAAATCTGCCTTCAAAAAATGGGCTGGAGCAAACTTAGCATCTTCTAGTTCAACACATTTTAAAATAACCCAGTTCCTACAGCTAATTCATTAATGGGTACTGATCAGGGCACAAACATCTGAAATTATTCCAGTCCCTTGACAGCACAGGGAACATGTCTAATTCATCTTTGTATCCTTAGCACGTAGAAGAGACTTGATATAGATGCACAAAGAGTGACTAAATTAAGATAAATAACTGCAGTTGCACATCACAAGTCATCTAATTCTTGGTTTGGGAATAAACTTGATCGTTATCAATTCTCAATTAATTTCAATTAATTCTCAATTAATAAATGGGGGTGGTCCATGTATTAGTCTCCTACGGCTGCTTTAATAAATTACTGCAAATGTAGTGGCTTAAAACAACTCAATTTATTATCTTCCAGTTCTGGAAGTCAGAAGCCCAAAATCAGCTTCAGGGGCAAAAATCAAGGTGTTAGCAGGGCTGCACTTTTTCTGGAGGTTCTAAGGGAAAGCAAGTTTCCTGGCCTTTTTCAGCTTCTAGAGGCTACTCACATTCCTGGGCTCATGGCTCCTTCCCCCATCCTCAAAGCTTGCTACTGCAACCTCTGCTTCTGTTCTTAAGTCTTCTCTCTCCCACTCAGACCCTCCTGCCTCCCTCTTAGGATTACACTGGGTCACTTGGATAAACCAGGATAATTGCCCTGTATCAGGATCCTTGGCTTAATCACATCTGCAAAACCGCTCTCACCATGTTAAGTCACATATTCACGGGTTCTGGAGAAGATGATGTGATCATTTTTTTGAGGGGGGACATGATGTAGTCTATCACACTCTGTGTAAAATGTAAGTTTTTCTGTCACACCTCTGCTGAAGATTTTTCCAACTCTCTTCTTACTGTACTTCAGAAGAAAGTTAGATAACACAGTACCCTTCAATAACCCACTCTTCCTACTTCTCTAGTAGTTCAAAGTTGCTGTTAAGACCACAGATTCAACGTCCAGCAGCTCTGAGTTTTTATGAGCAATAAAATCTTGGACAAGTTACTTGGCCTACCTAACTTTTGTTTTCTCATCTAGAAGTGAGAGAAGTGATCATCTGTCCCACAGAGTTATTGGTGAGGATTAAACGAGATAAATCATGTAAGTATAGCCCTAAACTCAGTCCCTGGTACAAAAAAAAAAAAAGGTAATAAATGGTAGCTAGTTATACAAATACTGTATCGTATTACCATTATTGACTTAGTCAAGTCAGCATTTATTTGTTGGGCAGCTACTATGTGCCATGTACTGTTCTAGCCACTTGAGATACACCAATAAATAAAAGAGACAAAGTTTTCCACTCTTGTAGATTTCCTATTCTGATGAGAGATATACACAGAAGAAACAAAGAAATAAATAATAGTGCAAGTTAGAGAGTGGTACACATTTTAGAAAAGTTTACAGGAGCAAGACAAGGAAGATTGTGATGCTGGAGTGGAAGGATATTGATGCAATTTCAAATGTGGAAAAAGGAGGTCAGCGTATCCCACTGAGTAGGTGACCCATGAGCCAGAGACTGAAGCGGGTGAGTGGGTAGCATTCTGGGCAGAGGGAAAAGCAAAATCCTTAGGAGGGGACGATGGTGCATTGCAGGAGCACCAGGAAAACCTGTGTGGTTCAGTGAGCAAGGACAAGAATAAGTCAGTCTGAGTGGAAGATGCTACTTAAATCAACTTTTTGGAAAGTGATGAGGGTTCCCAGGGCCTTTTAGGACACAGTAGAGACTCTGGCTTTTACTCTGAATGAAATGGGGAGCCACTGTGGGGTTTGGAGCAGATGAGCGGTATGACCTGACTTGGGTTGACTGCTGTGTTGGGAATCCACTCTAGGGAGGTGAGGCTCAAGGCAGGGAGATAGGGGGGAAGCTGTGGTTACAATGCAGAAAGATCAATCATACCCCAAACCTCAGCATCAGGTAATGTACCCATGTGATATGGTTTGGTTGTCTCCCCACCCAAATCTTATCTTGAATTGCAGCTCCCATAATTCCCATATGTTGTGGGAGGGACCCAGTGGGAGATAATTGAATCATGGGGCTGGTTCCCCCCCAGTACTGTTCTCATTGTAGTGAATAAGTCTCACAAGATCCCATGATTTTATAAGGGGTTTTCCCTTTCACTTGGTTCTCATTCTCTCTTGTCTGCTGCCATGTAAGACGTGCCTTTTACCTTCCACCATGATTGTGAGGCCCCCCCTAACCATGTGAAACTGTGAGTCAAACCTCTTTTTCTTCATAAATTACCCAGTCTCGGATATGTCTCTATCAGCAGCATGAAAACGGACCAATACACCATGTGACAAACTTGCGTATGTACCCCCTGAATCTAAAATAAAAGTTGAAAATTTTAAAAAGATATGGTGATACCTCACACCAGGGTGGTCACACCTGAGGAATTGAGAAGGGCTCAGATTCCAGATACATTTTGAAGATAGATCCAATAGAATTTCTTGTTGGATTGGATGTGAGATGTTAGAGACAGAAGTGAAAAATACTCTTGCTCTACAATATAGATGAACACTGAAAACATGATACTAAGTGAAAGAAGCCAGACACAAAAGGCCACACATTATATAATTCCATTTATTTGAAATGTCCAAAATAGGCAAATCTATGGCTAGGGAAAGTAGATTAGTGCTTGCCATGCCCAGGGGGATGGACAGAACACAGAATGATTGCTAACTGGTAAAGGGATTAGTTTTTGGAGTGATGAAAAAGTTCTGGAGTTAGATAGTGGTGATGCTTGCACAACATTATGATTGTACTAAAAGCCCCTGGATTGTACACTTTAATTAAAATCGTGAATTTAATGTTCTGTGAATTTCACTTCAATAAAGAAAAGTAACTCGTAGTATTCTGATTTGAGCAATTGGCAGAACGGAGCGGCCATCAACTGGGGCAGAAAGGCTGTTGGTAGAGCAGAACACACAGGGGTAAACTAACAGTTTAGCTTTGAGCGGTTTTGAATTATTTTAATTTGAATTTTTATTTTAAGTTCTGAGGTACATGTGCAGGATGAGTAGGTTCGTTACATAGGTAAATGTGTGCCATGGTGGTTTGCTGTACCTATCAACCCATCACCTAGGTATTAAGCCCAGTATGCGTTAGCTATTTTTTCTAATGCTCTCTTTCTTCCGTTCCACCCCTCAACAGGCTCCAGTGTGCATTGTTCCCCTCCCTGTGTCCATGTGTTCTCATTGTTCAGCTCCCATTTATAACTGAGAATATGCAGTGTTTGTTTGTTTTTTCTGTTTCTGTGTTAGTTTGATGAGGATAATGGCTTCCAGCTCCATCCATGTCCCTTGGACGTTTTGAATTTGAAGTGTCTATTAGGTACACAAATAGAAATGTTGAAAAGATAGTTAGGTATGCATGTTTTGAGTTTGGAGGGGTATGTAGGCTAGAATATCTAGATTTGAGAGCTGTGGGCATAGCTCTGTCTTAGTCAAATTTCTATCTTAGTATGTTTTATGCTGCCATAACAAAACACTTGAGACTGGGTAATTTATAAAGAACAGAAATTTAGTTCCTCACAGTCTGTTGGCTGGGAAGTTTAAGACCACAGTGCCAGGAGGTCTAGTTGTCTGTACAGGCTGCTGTCTGCTTCCAAGATGGCATCTTGTTGCTGTGTCCTCCAGAAGGGAGGATCCCTGTGTCCTGACGCGGTAGAAGGTCTCAAGACTGAATGAAATCACTAAGGCATGACTGCAGAAGGAGGAGAGGACCAAGGATTGTACTCTTGTAAACTC
This sequence comes from Theropithecus gelada, assembly GCF_003255815.1. Classification (NCBI taxonomy): domain Eukaryota; kingdom Metazoa; phylum Chordata; class Mammalia; order Primates; family Cercopithecidae; genus Theropithecus; species Theropithecus gelada. The sequence continues at coordinate 79,147,475 of NC_037670.1, forward strand.
TGAAGTTAAGAACTTAGGGAGAAAAATAGGAACCAACCAAGGAGACTGAGAAAGGGTATCCAGTGAACAGGAATACAGCCAAGACAGATTATTATTGTCTTCTATCACTCTCCCAAGCTCACCTTCTTGATCATACATGAAGGTCCCAGACAGTGCCATGGTGTGTTGTATCTTAAGGAGGCTTCCTCTATGCTGTTTTCTCTCACTAGAATGTGCTTTCTCCTTTCTCAGCTGGTTAACTCCTTCTCATCCTTCAAGTATCACCACTCTCAAGAAGTCCACCTTTCCCCTCTATCCTGATTTAGATGCCCCCGTCTTTGTGCTTCCACCACATCGCCTTATCTCAGGATCCTTGGCTTAATCACATCCACAAAACCCCTTCTACTATGTTAAGTCACATATTCATGGGTTCTGGGGATTAGGATGTGAACATATTTTTGAGGGGGGACATAATGTAGTCTACAACACTCCATGTAAAACAGAGGTTTGTTCTGCCACACCTCTGCTGAAGACTTTTCCAACTTTCTTCTTGTACTTCAAGAGAAAGAGAACACAGTGCTTCCACAACCCTGGGCATAATTTACCATAGCCCTTATCCTGCTGAACATGTCGTCCAGCTTACATGTCAGCCTCCCCGACGAGACTCAAAACAAGGGCATGTCGTGATAGCATGCTTAGCACTTAGTCCAGGATTCTGCACGTAGAAAATACATTAAAAAATATCCACTGAATGAAAGACAAATATAGAGATGCCTTACTTCACCCAGTAGGCATGTTTTTAAGAAGTTAAGTGTACATCAAAGTGCTTAGGAATTTTTTTATATTCATAATCCTCCGTTAAACATACTGGGTGGGAATGCTGCTTAAATCAACTCTGTGGAGAGTTATTTTATAAGGCAAAGAATTCTATTATACTACCAAAAAAAATCCACCTTCAAATCAGCTGTTATTACAAGCTGTGATTTCTCTGCACGTATTTGGAATTTATATGCCATTCTACTAAAATAAATTTGAAAGTTTGCTTTTATCTTGCGTTTTTACATATATTTTAAAGTACATAATTATATCTAGATGTTTGGAGTAAAAGAAAAATCTAAAAACAACTGCCAGAATATTTGCAAATAAAGTTCCCCATCTTTAAAATGGGGAGCTGGGACTAGCACATGCTATAATGTCTCCTATGGATGCAAACTGTCAAATGAAGAATAGTTAAAATTATATACAGGTAGTGTAATGAGAATCAAAACATTGTGTTCAAGACTCTGCATTAAAAAAAAAAAGATTCCTACAAGAACTTTTTATCACATGAGGGAGATTTTCTCTCAACTTTAAGAATTTTCGTAATCTTATTAAAGGAAACATAAACTCTGACCCCTCAGTCATGCTTAGAAAAAGCAATTCCATATGTTTATTACATTAGGAAAGGTAATTATGTCAGAGGCCAAACATGCAGAAAACAGACAAATTCCAACGGAAAGCCATCTCACGATCACTTCTTTTTCCTATGCATTAATCTGTGACCGTGAGAGAAGATCCCAGACAAGGCAGAGCTGGTGACTTATGTGACCAAGAAGGGATCGAAATGTTGGGTCTGCCTTTTAAAAGAAAAATAAAACTATAGCAGGGAATTGCAACAAAATCCTTTTAAGCATGGCCTGGCATTGCCTCAGTACCTGCTAGCAAGCTTTCCAGATGCCCTGGGCTTCCAGGCCCATTCTCCTGTTTCTACTTTGCTACCTTTGACGTCTGAGGAGTGTTTGGCAAGAGAAAGACAATTTCACAACTCACGATTTTCGTCTAGATTTGCTCCGAGCAGAGCTCAGTTACAGGCTGACTCTGGGAGTATTCTGCACTTCTTGCTGCCTCTTGAGATTTACCAAACATCATTCAATGAGGAATCAGCCAGCTAAGCCCAAAGCGCCTGGCAAGAGTGTTAGGTTACTACCTCGGTGCTTACCGAGTGGGAGAAGGCACAATCTTTCTCAACAGAAAGCTTGTCTTTCTGACAGACGGTAAGAGAGAGGTCTAACAGGAACAAAAGGAGAACGCCCTGCAGAATCAGCCTCACCCATCTCCTGCCTCCTGAACACCTCGCTCAGGCCCGGGCCGTGTGCGCCACACACAGCAACCAGGATGCCCAATTGCGCTGCCACTAGCAGAGCTATTTGTACTTGTCAATCACCAGACTGAACTGGCAGAACACTGCTGCAGGCCAACCCATTCATGAATATGTCTTCTCCTGAGCAAAAACATGCAATGTGATGTCATCTTCTTAGAGCAGCTATCGTTCAGGGCTTGCAAAGAATGCGAGGCTTGCGCCTGTGGTGGGCTTGTGCACAGACTAAGCCCATGCACCGAAGAACATATCTGAGGAAACTTTTTCCTTAATGTTGAAGACGAACTTGCCTAACCCCTCTGACCCACATCTCTCACTAGATTTCAGGCTCCGAGTCTCTCAGTTAATTTTCCTGTCAAGCATATTTTTTTTCCTATACAGCATGTGTATAAACAATGGGCAAAATATACAGCTGTCAGGAAAACATATGTGAAAACATGTCCTCAGGCCGGAGCACAGCCCTGAAACTTGATAACCTGTCTGGAGCACTTCAGAGCAGCGGTCACACGCTTTTGTGACATGGAAATTTAGCTGTCCTGTCATCCTGGGAGATTTCTAGATTCAAACCAATCGTCAAGAAAAATTGGGTCTAGTTTTAGAGCTTCAGCGTTATTATGCTCACCTCTCCTGCAGTCTCAGCCCTAAAACTCATGCTCTTCTAAAACTGAATATAGATGGATGGATGGATGGATGGATGGATGGATGGATGGATAAATAGATAGATAGATAGATAGATAGATAGATAGATAGATAGATAGATAGATAGATAGATAGATAGATAGATAGATAGATAGATAGATAGATAGATTTTGTAGAGAAGGGATTTCACTATCTTCCCCAGGCTTGGTTGCTAACTCCTGGGCTCCAGCGATCTGTCCACCTCAGCCTCCAAAAGGGCTAAGATTCCAGGCATGAGCCACAGCGCCCAGCTCCCAAAACTGAATTTTAATGCATGTTGCCTCATCAACAAGGAGCATAAACCATGCCTTACACAATCATTTCTTCCATTTCCTAGCACTTGAGCTCCATGAGGGCAAGAACTTAACTCAGTGCCTGGCAAGGGTTAGGGCTGTACTTTTTAGTTAATAAGTGCATACATCATACTAACTTAAGTCAACCTTGAAATATTTCTCACGGTTTCAATATTCCAAGAGTTTATTCGTGAGAGAGCCGCAGGAATACTGCAAGCTTTTAACACGAATCTGGCAGTATCCCTAAATTGCTGGGACTCCCATGAATTCTCGGCCCTCCAGCTAGACTTCTCACTCTTTACAGAAGGATCTAGGCTTCGTGTGTCATTTTTTAAACCCCTCAGAGCCTAACACTAGCTGCAACCAATTCTGGTGTTGGCCGGGAGGCAATATTTCACCTCCAAAATGTTATGAATGATGAATAAATTATGAATTCGGTCACATTTATTTTAGATTGGGATAACCTTTATCTCCCAGCAAGAAAGTTGTGTAGAAAGAAATTAAACAATGAAAACAAGAACAACCAAAGTAAATAATAAATTTATACTTGTTTTTAACTTGTTTAAATTTGTTTTTAACAAATTTATACTTGGAAAATGGGTTGTTGCTTCTCCATTTTATCCCAAAGTAATAAAATAGAATTTCCCTAAAAAATATGCAATAAAATGTGCTTTTCAGTCATTTCTATTGCTCTTTTTTCCTGTTAGTCTCAACTGGTGAATTGTTTGCTACAAGAAAAAAAGGCTTCAAGGACCATCGCTATTAGTCTTTTGATAACCTGCGTTTGACAGTGGATTTAAAGTATTTATGGGTACAGGTAAATATCATAATAGCAATTGCAACTCTTATTTGAACAACCTGAAAATAATTTTTATGTTCATTTTTGTCCTAGGAAAATAACCACAGAATTTACTATTTCTAAAAGAAATGGAACAAATGAAATTTCTTCTGTAATTTATCCAGAAATCTTTGTTTCCATCAGTATACCACTTAAAATTTAATATCCAGTACAGATTATGTCACTGTAAATACATCTATAAAGTCATGATGCTGTATTGCAAAAAAAAACACAAAAAACAAAAAACAAAAAACGGAACTTAGATATTCCCAACAGAGTCTAGTTCTCTAGGGGAGTCAGCTTGGAAGGAAATCCTTAATTTTTTGTTCAGTCCACCCTAACAACCCAGGAATTGGTCACTATAGAATAGTGTGTAATATATATGATATAATAATATATCTAACCCATAGCACTTATCATATCTTATGTGATGTGTTTCATGTATTTCTTCTGTCTCCTCCATTTTCCCCACCCAAAGTGGATTGAGAACTCATGAAAGAACAAAGCTAAATGCTGGCCAGGTGCGGTGGCTCACGCCTGTAGTCCTAGCACTTTGGGAGGCCAAAACGGGTGGATTGCCTGAGCTCAGGAATTCAAGACCAGCCTGGGCAACATGGCGAAACCCCGTCTCTACTAAAATACAAAAAAATTAGCCAGGCATGGTGGTGTTGGCCTGTAGTCCCAGCTATTTAGGAGGCTGAGGCAGGAGAGTTGCTAGAACTTGGGAGGCAGAGGTTGCAGTGAACTGAGATCGTGCCACTGCACTCCAGCCTGGGTGACAGAGCGAGACTCTGTCTCAAAAAAAAATAAAATAAAATAAAGAACAGAGCTAACTGTGTCTTATTCACCTTCTTTATTCCAAGCACCTAATATTACATTATAATAATAATAATAGGCCCTCAATAAATATCTGATGACTAAATAAGCAAGTGAATAAACTAGAGTGATTCAATTAATGCTAAAAAGATATTTTCTGAAACTTCTTTCTAAACTACCTTTAGAACCATTTTTGCAAGGCATGTAAGAAAATGCTTCTCATGACTTCTTAGTGACACCTCATGGGTAAATTAAAATTATATTTCATGCTTCATTCACAAGACATGATTGGGAGTTTTCCACAGTGGAATTTACCTTTACTCCTAAAAGGATGAAATTAATTGAGAATATTCAATAAACCATGCTTCAGGATCTAAAGGCAGTCTTGGCACCAGAATCCACCTTCCCAAGGGACAACCATGATGTAGGCACTACTGATCTTTATGATTTTCATCATCATTTTATCTCTACACCTAATAGGAAAAAATGCTTACCATTATTCTGGAATTAGCTGAACTCAGTAGTAACCAAGCCACACTATATTCTTCATGGAAAATACAAGCACAGCCCAAAACACTAATGGAGCAATGTGTGTGTTTCCATGTCAGCTCACCTCTGACTCTGAGAGAGAGTACTGAGAACTTACAGGTGATTAATCCAAACCCATTCATGAACAATATAATTTTAAAAATCCATGTTAACCTCAGCAGCAGGGTTTTCATATTGAGCTAGAATTCCCTGTGTGCCTCAAATGAGGGGGTTATGTCTCAATTCCATTGCAGCCCTTGGCAGGAATACCTTTTCAGGGAATTCAGGAATAGGCAAACCCAGCTCACTGCTAAGAAAAAGTCGCCTATGTGGTATCAGTCTGAGCACAACAATTTTCATGGAACATGACAGCGGTTTATAGAGAATTATACAGAGAGTTCATAGAGAAGTACAGCAGAGTGTAACCTAATAGATCGCATTAGCATGTATTTTGTGTGTATAATATATGCCTGCATATTAGATTATACCCTAATCTAATATACTAATGATGGAGGTCAAACTGAAACTGCTAAGAGGAAAAAAACTGGCTTTCTAATGAAACCCAATATAAAATCAACCAAAGATGACAGAACACAAGGTCATCTACACATGTACACATATCTATGTACACACACACAGGCACATACCCACACACACATCCCACAGGGGCTACACCTGACTCATATGACGGATATCTCTACATCTTGACACCTTGAATTTTTTTTTTTTTTTTTTTTTTTTGAGCTGCAGTCTCGCTCTGTTGCCCAGGCTGGAGTGCAATGGCATGATCTCGGCTCACTATAAACTCTGCCTCCTGGGTTCAGGCGATTCTCCTGTCTCAGTCTCCTGAGTAGCTGGGATTACAGGCGCCTGCCACCACGCCAGCTAGTTTTTATATTTTTAGTAGAGATGGGATTTCACCATGTTGGCCAGGCTAGTCTCAAACTCCTGACCTCAAGTGATCTGCCCGCCTCAGCCTCCAAAAGTGCTGGAATTAAGGTGTGAGCCACTGCACCTGGCCCCCTTGAATTTTTAAGATCACATTTAGGAGCTGAAGGGAGGATGTGACTAATATTTCTGCAGTGTCAGAGACCTTGTTAGGCAAGTCATTAACACAAAATCATGTTTACCTTCCAATATAAACAGTGTTGAATCTGGCCTCTGTAATCTTTGCTTATACTGTCCCCATAATGTGGAATATTCTTTTCCTTCCTCTTCACTGAGGTAATGCCTGACCTTCTCTTAAGATCTGGCATTCAAGTCCCAAGCACCACCCTCTGGAGAGCATTCCCTAACATGCCACCACCCTCCAGGGTGGGGTTAGGTACTCATCACCTATACTCCCATAATGCATCTCTCTATCCCAGCACTCACCACTCTAGACCCTAGTAATCTGCTCCTGGGCCTCCCTCCTCTGTTGAACTGTCATCAGGAATTTTTGGCCTATTCATCTTTGCATCAAGTATTATGCCTGGCCCTTGAAGGGGGTTCAAGAAATGTTTGTTAATATGGTTTGGCTCTGTGTCTCCACCCAAATCTCACCGTGAATTGTAATAATTCCCATGTGTCAAGGGTGGGACCAAGTAGAGATAATTGAATCATGGGGATGGTTCCCCTCATCCATGCTGTTCTTGTGACAGTGAGTAATGGTTTTCTAAGGGGCTTCCCCCTTTGCTCAGCACTTCTTCCTTCTGCCATGTAAAGGATGTGTTTGCTTTCTTTCTGCCATGATTGTAAGTTTCCTGAGGCCTCCCCAGCCATGCTGAATTGTGAGTCAATTATACCTCTTTTGTTTATAATTTGCCCAGTCTCAGGGATGTCTTTATTAGCAGTGTGAGAATGGACTAATACATTTGTTCAATAAATTAATGGATTAATTTCTTGATTCATTTAATATCATCAGTACCTCTGGTTATTATTTTTCCTGACTGAAGGGAGAGGAAACTGAGGTTCCAGAATTGTTTAACTTGCCCAAGTTCACATAGTTCATAAGGCAGAGTCAGAATTCACATTCTGAAATAATTATACAGGAAATCATTTGCTTTTCACCAGATTAAGAGATTGGAAGCAAAGATGAAGAGAGTTAACTCTTACAAATTATCACAAGTAGCACGAGGCACTGATCTCAAAGAGAAAGACCCACACAGTGAAAGCCTCTTTGAAGAGGAGGCTCTGTTTCCCTTGTCATCAATTCTCCTCCCAGAAATACTTGGCACCTTTGACTAACATTTGATGTTGATGGTCAAAGGCAACTAAACATAGAGTCAACAGTAAGCACGAGTTCAAACTTCCAAGAAAATCAAACCCAATTATTGTAAAAAGGAGAAAGAAGGCCTTCTGGGTTTCTTTAATATCCAGGTGTTATTTTATTTGGCCACAGAGTACAATGTTCCATTCCTAAGATATTCTGATGTAAAAGTTAATACCAACATCTTCATGTTTCAAGACAGTCAAGACATTTCTGTCTCCTTATTTTCTCCAAAATTACCCCAAACTGTAAGTAGGATGAGAAACACAAACACAAACTTGATATTGAAGCTATCTTCAATAGCATTAGGAGACACTTATAACCTTATGCTGTAATATATAAATGCAGAAACAAGACGGATCAACAGGGGGCAGGAGGGTCAAAATAATGCCTCAATAGCACTATCAATGAGAAGAAAGCTAAGTCACCATGTTAAACTCTGGAAACATTCAGACACTGGAAACACCAAGATGGCACAGGTGAGGAGACAGGCTGAAAACAGGGATTATTTGAAGTCTGAGCTAGCGTCAGTTGTAACTCCAGTTTCCCTCTTTACCTACTGACAACCCTTCCCCCACCAGAGGTAGGTGGTATAGTCTCTCGAGAAATGGAACTCGAGAGACTCCTGAAACAAAGACACAGACACTCAGGAGGACATCAGACTAAATATTGAACAGTGTTACTCCAAGCTCCTTTCCCACCCACCTCTCAACACCAGCAGCCAAGCTTAAAAGACTTAGGCAGGAAATTGGAGGATTCTCTTCAGAGGTACCATACCATTGAAAAGATCTGTAGAAACATTTGAGTTACATATGAAAGATCAGTTAGCAACTAGATCCCATTACAGGGAAGCAACACCTATACACAATTACAATCAACTTTTTGGTAGACTACCTTTTGCACATCAAAAGGCAGCCAAGAACCACTAGACATTTGAGAAAAGCTTCCAAGAGAAACAAGAGAGACACAAAACAAATAAATATAAGGGAATTCAGAGATTCTCTAAGAAGGAAATTTCAAAGAAATATTGAAACAAGAACAGGTTGCTATGTAAGGGAAATAAACAGGCAATAAAGACTTCTTGAATATTAAAAATAGCTAACTATTTTTAGTCAGCAAAAAATTAAAATGTCAGGTAAAAAAGTCTCCCCAAGAGTAGAATAAAAAAATAAAAAATATACATAATAGAAAAGATGAGATAGAAGCTTTATTCAGGAAGTCCAATTTCCAGAAAGGGAAATCCCAGAAAGAGAGAATAGAGAACATGACAGAAAGAAAATTACAAAGAAATAATATAAGAAAAATGTCCTGGGGGCATGCTCAAGATGGCCAAATAGGAAGAGCTCCAGCCCCCAGCTCCCAGCGTGAGTGACACAGAAGACGGGCGATTTCCGCATTTTCAACTGAGGTACCAGGTTCATCTCACTGGGGTGTGTCAGACAGTTGGCGCTGGTCCGTGGGTGCAGCCCGACCAGCGAGAGCTGAAGCAGGGTGAGGCATTGCCTCACCTGGGAAGCGCAATGGGGAGGGGAATTCCTTTTCCTAGCCAAAGGAAATTGAGACACACAACACCTGGAAAATCGGGTAACTCCCATCCTAATACTGCGCTTTACCAAGGGTCTTAGCAAATGGCACACCAGGAGATTATATCCCACACCTGGCCCAGAGGGTCCCATGCCCACAGAGCCTCCCTCATTGCTAGCACAGCAGTCTGAGATCTAACAGCAAGGCAGCAGCAAGGCTGGGGGAGGGGTGCCTGCCATTGCTGAGGCTTAAGTAGATAAACAAACCAGCCAGGAAGCTTGAATTGGGTGGAGCCCACCACAGCTCAAGGAGGCCTGCTTGCCTCTGTAGACTCCTCCTCTGGGGACAGGGCATAGCTAAACAAAAAGCAGCAGAAACCTCAGCAGAGGTAAATGCCCCTGTCTGACAGCTTTGAAGAGAGCAGTGGATCTCCCAGCAGGGAGGATGAGATCTAAGAATGGATAGATTGCCTGCTCAAGTGGGTCCCTGACGCCTGAGTAGCCTAACTGGGAGACATCCCCCACTAGGTGCAGACCGACACCTCACACCTCACACAGTGGGGTACACCCCTGAGACGAAGCTTCCAGAGCAAGAATCAGACAGCAACACTCGCTGTTCAGCAATATTCTATCTTCTGCAGCCTCCGCTGCTGATACCCGGGCAAACAGGGTCTGGAGTGGACCTCAAGCAAACTCCAAAAGACCTACAGCTGAGGGTCCTGACTGTTAGAAGGAAAACTAACAAACAGAAAGGACACCCACACCAAAACCCCATCAGTACGTCACCATCATCAAAGACCAAAGGCAGATAAAACCACAAAGATGGGGAAAAAGCAGTGCAGAAAAGCGGGATATTCAAAAAATCAGAGTGCATCTCCCCCTCCAAAGGAATGCAGCTCATCGCCAGCAACGGAACAAAGCTGGACGGAGAATGATTTTGATGAGTTAAGGGAAGAAGGCTTCAGTTTGATCTAACTTCTCAGAGCTAAAGGAGGAACTACGTAACCAGCACAAAGAAACTAAAAACCTGGAAAAAAGAATGGATGAATGGATAACTAGAATAATCAATGCAGAGAAGATCTTAAAAGAACTGATAGAGATGAAAACCATAACATGAGAACTACGTGACAAATGCACAAGCTTCAGTAACCGACTCGATCAACTGGAAGAAAGAGTATCAGCAATTAAAGATCAAATGAATGAAATGAAGTGAGAAGAGAAGTGTAGAGAAAAAAGAGTAAAAAGAAATGAACAAAGCCTCCAAGAAATATGGGATTATGTGAAAAGACCAAATCTATGTCTGATTGGTGTGCCTGAAAGTGATGGGGAAAATGGAACCAAGTTGGAAAACACTGCAGGATATCATCCAGGAGAACTGCCCCAACCTAGTAAGGCAGGCCACATTTGAATTCAGGAAATACAGAGAATGCCACAAAGATACTCCTCGAGAAGAGCAACTCCAAGACACATAATTGTCAGATTCACCAAAGTTGAAATGAAGGAAAAAATGTTAAGGGCAGCCAGAGAAAAAGGTCGGGTTACACACAAAGGGAAGGCCATCAGACTAACAGCAGATCTCTTGGCAGAAACTCTCCAAGCGAGAAGAGAGTGGGGGCCAATATTCAATATTCTTAAAGAAAAGAATTTTCAACCCAGAATTTCATATCCAGCCAAACTAAGTTTCATAAGTGAAGGAGAAATAAAATCCTTTACAGACAAGCAAATGCTTAGAGATTTTGTCACCACCAGGCCTGCCTTACAAGAGATCCTGAAGGGAGCACTAAACATGGAAAGGAGCAACAGGTACCAGCCATTGCAAAAACATGTCAAAATGTACAGTCTATCAATGCTAGGAAGAAACTGCATCAACTAGCGAGTAAAATAACCAGCTAATACCATAATGACAGGATCAAGTTCACACATAACAATTAACCTTAAATGTAAATGAACTAAATGGTCCAATTAAAAGACACAGACTGGAAAATTGGATAAAGAGTCAAGACCCATCAGTCTGCTGTATTCAGGAGACCCATCTCACATGCAGAGACACATATAGGCTCAAAATAAAGGGATGGAGGAAGATCTACCAAGCAAATGGAGAACAAAAAAATCAGGGGTTGCAGTCCTAGTCTCTGATAAAACAGACTTTAAACCATCAAAGAACAAAAGGACAAAGAAAACCATTACATAATGGTAAAGGGATCAATTCATCAGGAAGAGCTAACTATCCTAAATATATATGCACCCAATACAGGAGCACCCAGATTCATAAAGCAAGTCCTTAGAGACTTACAAAGAGACTTAGACTCCCATACAATAATAATGGGAGACTTTAACACCCCACTGTCAACATTAGACAGATCAACGAGACAGAAAGTTAACAAGGATATCCAGGAATTGAACTCAACTCTGCACCAAGCGGACCTAATAGACATCTAAAGAACTCTCCACCCCAAATCAACAGAATATACATTCTTCTCAGCACCACAACACACTTATTCCAAAATTGACCACATAGTTGGAAGTAAAGCAGTCCTCAGCAAATGTAAAAGAACAGAAATTATAACAAACTGTCTCTCAGACCACAGTGCAATCAAACTAGAACTCAGGTCTAAGAAACTCAATCAAAACCGCTCGACTACATGGAAACTGAACAACCTGATCCTGAATGATCAGTGGGTACATAACGAAATGAAGGCAGAAATAAAGATGTTCCTGGAAACCAATGAGAACAAAGATACAACATACCAGAATCTCTGGGACACATTTAAAGCAGTGTGTAGAGGGAAATTTATAGCACTAAATACCCACAAGAGAAAGCAGGAAAGATCTAAAATTGACACCCTAACATCACAATTAAAAGAACTAGAGAAGCAAGAGCAAACACATTCAAAAGCTAGCAGAAGGCAAGAAATAACTAAGATCGGAGCAGAACTGAAGGAGATAGAGACACAAAAAAACCCTCCAAAAAATCAATGAATCCAGGAGCTGGTTTTTTGAAAAGATCAACAAAAATTGATAGACCACTAGCAAGACTAATAAACAAGAAAAGAGAGAAGAATCAAATAGATGCGATAAAAAATGATAAAGGGGATATCACTGCCAACCCCACAGAAATACAAACTGCCATCAGAGAATACTATAAACACCTCTATGCAAATAAACTAGAAAACCTAGAAGAAATGGATAATTTCCTGGACACTTACACTCTCCCAAGACTAAACCAGGAAGAAGTTGAATCCCTGAATAGACCAATAGCAGGCTCTGAAATTGAGGCAATGATTAATAGCCTACCAATCAAAAAAAGTCCAGGACCAGATGGATTCACAGCTGAATTCTACCAGAGGTACAAGGAGGAGCTGGTACCATTCCTTCTGAAACTATTCCAATCAATAGAAAAAGAAGGAATCCTCCCTAACTCCTAACTCATTTTACGAGGCCAACATCATCCTGATACCAAAGCCTGACAGAGATACAACAACAAAAAAAGAGAATTTTAGACCAATATCCCTGACGAATATCAATGCAAAAATTCTCAATAAAATACTGGCAAACCGAATCCAGCAGCACATCAAAAAGCTTATCCACCATGATCAAATGGGCTTCATCCCTGGGATGCAAGGCTGGTTCAACATATGCAAATCAATAAACATAATCTAGCATATAAACAGAACCAAAGACAAAAACCACATGATTATCTCAATAGATGCAGAAAAGGCCTTTGACAATATTCAACAGCACTTCATGCTAAAAACTGTCAATAAATTCTGTATTGATGGAACGTATCTCAAAACAATAAGAGCTATTTATGACAAACCCACAGCCAATATCATAGTGAATGGGCAAAAACTGGAAGCATTCCCTTTGAAAACTGGCACAAGACAGGGATGCCCTCTCTCATCACTCCTATTCAACATAGTGTTGGAAGTTCTGGCTAGGGCAATCAGGCAAGAGAAAGAAATAAAAGGTATTCAGTTAGGAAAAGAAGAAGTCAAATTGTCCCTGTTTGCAGATGACATGATTGTATATTTAGAAAACCCCATTGTCTCAGCCCAAAATCTCCTTAAGCTGATAAGCAACTTCAGCAAAGTCTCAGGATACAAAATTAATGTGCAAAAATCACAAGCATTCTTATACACCAATAACAGACAAACAGAGAGCCAAATCAGGAATGAACTTCCATTCACAATTGCTTCAAAGAGAATAAAATACCTAGGAATCCAACTTACAAGGGATGTAAAGGACCTCTTCAAGGAGAACTACAAACCACTGCTCAGTGAAATAAAAGAGGACACAAACAAATGGAAGAACATACCATGCTCATGGATAGGAAGAATCAATATCGTGAAAATGGCCATACTGCCCAAGGTAATTTATAGATTCAATGCCATCCCCATCAAGCTACCAATGAGTTTCTTCACAGAATTGGAAAAAACTGCTTTAAAGTTCATATGGAACCAAAAAAGAGCCCGCATCACCAAGACAATCCTAAGTCAAAAGAACAAAGCTGGAGGCATCACGCTACCTGACTTCAAACTATACTACAAGGCTACAGTAACCAAAACAGCATGGTACTGGTACCAAAACAGAGATATAGACCAATGGAACAGAACAGAGTCCTCAGAAATAATACCACACATCTACAGCCATCTGATCTTTGACAAACCTGAGAGAAACAAGAAATGGGGAAAGGATTCCCTATTTAATAAATGGTGCTGGGAAAATTGGCTAGCCATAAGTAGAAAGCTGAAACTGGATCCTTTCCTTACTCCTTATACGAAAATTAATTCAAGATGGATTAGAGACTTAAATGTTAGACCTAATACCATAAAAATCCTAGAGGAAAACCTAGGTAGTACCATTCAGGACATAGGCATGGGCAAAGACTTCATGTCTAAAACACCAAAAGCAACGGCAGCAAAAGCTAAAATTGACAAATGGGATCTAATTAAACTAAAGAGCTTCTGCACAGCAAAAGAAACTACCATCAGAGTGAACAGGCAACCTACAGAATGGGAGAAAATTTTTGCAATCTACTCATCTGACAAAGGGCTAATATCCAGAACCTACAAAGAACTCAAACAAATTTACAAGAAAAAAACAAACAACCCCATCAAAAAGTGGGAAAAGGATATGAACAGACATTTCTCAAAAGAAGACATTCATACAGCCAACAGACATATGAAAAAATGCTCATCATCACTGGCCATCAGAGAAATGCAAATCAAAACCACAATGAGATACCATCTCACACCAGTTAGAATGGCGATCATTAAAAAGTCAGGAAACAACAGGTGCTGGAGAGGATGTGGAGAAATAGGAACACTTTTACACTGTTGGTGGGATTGTAAACTAGTTCAACCATTATGGAAAACAGTATGGCGATTCCTCAAGGATCTAGAACTAGATGTACCATATGACCCAGCCATCCCATTACTGGGGATATAGCCAAAGGATTATAAATTATGCTGCTATAAAGACACATGCACACGTATGTTTATTGCAGCACTATTCACAATAGCAAAGACTTGGAATCAACCCAAATGTCCATCAGTGACAGATTGGATTAAGAAAATGTGGCACATATACACCATGGAATACTATGCAGCCATAAAAAAGGATGAGTTTGCATCCTTTGTAGGGACATGGATGCAGCTGGAAACCATCATTCTTAGCAAACTATCACAAGAACAGAAAACCAAACACCGCATGTTCTCACTCATAGGTGGGAACTGAACAATGAGATCACTTGGACTCAGGAAGGGGAACATCACACACCGGGGCCTATCATGGGGAGGGGGGAGGGGGGAGGGATTGCATTGGGAGTTATACCTGATGTAAATGACGAGTTGATGGGTGCAGCAGACCAACATGGCACAAGTATACATATGTAACAAACCTGCACGTTATGCACATGTACCCTACAACTTAAAGTATAATAATAATAAATTAATTTAAAAAAAAATCAGGAAACAATAGGTGCTGGAGAGGATGTGGAGAAATAGGAACACTTTTACACTGTTGGTGGGACTATAAACTAGTTCAACCATTGAGGAAAACAGTGTGGCGATTCCTCAAGGATCTAGAACTAGAAATACCATTTGACCCAGCCATCCCATTACTGGGTACATACCCAAAGGATTATAAATCATGCTGCTATAAAGACACATGCATACGTATGTTTATTGCGGCACTATTCACAATAGCAAAGACTTGGAATCAACCCAAATGTCCATCAGTGACAGACTGGATTAAGAAAATGTGGCACATATACACCATGGAATACTATGCAGCCATAAAAAAGGATGAGTTCGTGTCCTTTGTACGGACATGGATGCAGCTGGAAACCATCATTCTCAGCAAACTATCGCAAGAATAGAAAACCAAACACTGCATGTTCTCACTCATAGGTGGGAATTGAACAATGAAATCACTTGGACACAGGAATGGGAACATCACACACTGGGTCCTATTGTGGGCGAGGGAGAGGGATAGCATTAGGAGATATACCTAATGTAAATGATGAGTTAATGGGTGCAGCACACCAACATGGCACATGTATACATATGTAACAAACCTGCACATTGTGCACATGTACCCTAGAACTTAAAGTATAATTTTTTTAAAAAGGGGGGGATGTGCAAAACTTAAAAAAAAGAAAAAAAGAAAAATGTCCCATACTCCAGATTGGAAGGGCTTACTGAGTACCCAGTGCAATAAACAAAAAAGTACCTATCAAGGCATATTTTCATGAATCTGCCAGCATAGTAGCAATAAAGAGATCTTAAAAGCTTCCAGAAAGGAAAACAGACACATACAAAGGACTAGGAAACAGAATGATAATCAGGCTTTTTAATACCAATATTAGAAGCAATTTTAGACCTGAAAATGCTGGGTGAAAAAAATTTGAAGAATCCTATATCTTGGCAAACCATAAATCAAGTGCAAGAAAGAAATAAAGATAATTTAAGGTATACAAGTCTGAAGAAAATGTTTTACCCTTGGACTTTTTTCCCCCAAATGTTACCAGAGAATACAATTCACCAAAATGAGGGAGTAAAACCAAAAAAGAAGGAGAAATGGGATCGGGAAAACAGATGACGCAACAGTCAGGAGCTAGACAGAGGGAATTCCCGGGGTTACACCTGGGCAACAGGTCCAGAGAGTGACAGTCCTTTTTGGAGTGGGAAATGAAATAATTATTAACTGTAGAAAGAGCAAAAACTTCTTAAATAGCAGGAAACAGAGTCATGATATATTAGTTGGCATTGCTGATGTGTGTATCACTAAATATAAATTTAATCCCAAATTCTGATACTGTTGCCATAATGCCAGGTTCTGTAGGACACAGTAGTAGTGCTGGTCACCACAAGCCAACAACAGGATGACTAGGGAGAGAATATGGAGACAGCCTTGAAGCTCCTGAGCCTTTGGTAACACTTCCTTTAACAAGGGTTACTAAATATTCTTTGCATAAATTGACAAGTAAATCAATGAGTCTTAAAACTGAATCATCTATATGTGTATTTCGCTTTCTGCCAAAGACACTATTTCATTAAGTATGCAAACTTCAGACATGCAGAATGAAGGATGATTTGCAGAAACTCCTTAACAATCCTGAAGTTTATTTCAATTTGTTACACTTTTTTGTTATACCTTTTTGGAATGCCATCCAATTTCTTTAGCTTCTAAAAAAATATGGAGAGCTATGCTTTATTAAGGGTGTATTTTGAGAAACTTTACAAACATCTAATTTTATCCTTATTCACCATCTTACAAAATAGAAAATTATGACTATACATACATTAATTTAAAATAAATTGGTTGAAATAAAAAATTAGCCAAATGATTAATTGGGTAAAAATGAATATTTCCAGATATATAGATTTTTTTTGTTTGTATTAGTCATCTCGGTGCATATTAAGCTGTTATGGTACTCTTTGTAGTTTTTATGCATTTTTGCAGGATTTTTAATTTGGAGAGCAACCCAAAATACTATGGGTATTTCTGGATTTTGGTTCACTTTTCAGATCTTTGATTTTTTACATACTTGATTTACCTTTAGCCAGTTCTGTCTACTCTGTCTGGCAATAATTTTTGCTTTACGTTTTTATCTCCAGCTCTACATGAACTAACTGAAAGTAAAATGGTCCAAAATTTCTTGTTTCTGATCAGTAATTCACATATTGATGATGTCTGTGTATCCTGCTATGACTTTTCTGATTTTTAATTATAATTTTTAATTTTAATTAATTTTTAGATAGTTTATCCCTTTCTAAGTACCTTGTTTTTTAAAAAGTGTAAACATATTTCGCAACAGTCACACCACTTCTGCCTTATTAGTAACTGTGAAACAAAGGACCTGCACTACATAAATGCATATTAAAGAATGTGAGTAAAAGGCACAACAATGTCTGCTGGGATGAGCAAATAATGATAAACTGTCTAGGCAAATATTTATCAACTTTTTATTCTACATTCCATTTTAAAAAATAACATTTTAGTGACCAACTAATGAATATTCAACAAAAATTGCACGTAAAAAATAAAAATGAAATAAAACATTGTGCAATAAATTTTGTGGAAATAATGACTAATGAGTCAAAAACAGGCATTACTCACAGCTTTACCACTATTGATTTCTCTTTATAGTTCTTTCAGTTTTATTTTATCTTCTATTTCTATTATCTTTTACCTTTTATTAATATTGTTAATTTTGATAAATGGCTAAAATTGCATTAGAAATATTTTTTAAATCTCAAAAGCTAACAGAGAAAGTATTAAGGTACATTAAAAGTTGTTAAATCATCCCAGAAGTCACAAAACACAAATTTGTAAACAAATGCTTTTAAAATAAAATAAAAATGCTTGTAAGGTGCATTAAAACAAATGCTTTTAAAACAAAACAAAAATGCTTTTAAGGTGCATTAAAAGTTGCAAATAACAAATGCAACAATTAGAGACAGAAAATGCCAATATACAACCAATTGTCATTTTCACAAGTTAATCTTTCAACTTGTGACAATATTCAGCTTGAATACTGAAATGACAATATTCAACTTGTCATTTTCACAAGTTAATCTGAAAGTAAATAATCTGTTCCTGTTGCTTTTCTGATGGTCATATTACCTTGAGCAAACCAGATGAGGGGTTAACACACAGCTGGCTAGTAAGAGGCAGAACTGGGAGGTGCATCCAGACCCGCTGATGCCCACTGGGATGGCTCTCCCTTGCTGGGCTCTGTCTCCTGGCCCTCTGTTTTTTCCTGATTGATATCCTTCATACCTGATTCCAAACGGTTTGTTGGGTGAAAATAAAGAGAGAGAAAAAAAACTCATGTCTAGTATTTCATTTTCCCTTAGCAGTTTTAAAAATTGATATTAGGGGAAATCAAAATCAGTAGTTAAAATAAGACTGAGATTCTAGATGAATTTCACAAATATTTCACATATTCCTGATCCTGAACCATCAAGAGTTGACTCTTCTGGCAAAAAGTACACTGGATTCCGAACAACACCTTTCTTTGCAGCAAAGACCAGGCACAAACAGGGAGTATCTCGGACACGTGTCTTCTTTGCATGTGGTTTCAAACTGGAATAGGGGTTTCTCTGCCAAAAATCTCCAGGCTGTTCCTGTGTTTTTTGGCCCCCCTTCTTCATTTATCAAATCAAATCAGAAAGAAGATTTTTAAAACAGGCAAGGTATTTTAATCTGCAGCAGTTCATTTCTCTAATGTTTTAGCTACCTAAAGGATGTGAATACAAAACACAGTATATATTCAGTATGACAGCATGTGCTTGCCAGAGAGGTGAAGCTCTTAGCGAAAACAGACAAAGCCAGATATAAATACTTAAATTAAAACTGGAATATTTTAAAACAAAGACAGTTGGATTTGTGGCTTAATTTCTTTCATTCTTTCTTTTTTCTCCTCTCTTAAAAAATTAAGTATGTAAGTTTGTTTATAATGCTAGTAAGCAAACCTCACTTGGAAATTCATTATTATTTGATTAGTCAGATCATCTTTTTAAAAAATGATCACTTAGAAACATTTAAACTGGGGGCAGATAAGGGAGAAGTATGAGAGAATGAATTAATGTCATTCACATTGTATATATTATCTCCTTTAATCCTTACCACAATCTTGTGAAAAGGACATTACCCTGCCCATTTTATAGATGGGATGGGAAAACGTAGGCTCAGAGAAATTACGTAGTTCGCTCAAGGTCACATAGATAGTAAATATCCGAACAAATTTTGATATTTATTCTGTCTATTCAAAGCTTCTATCCAGCATGAAGCACTGCCTCCCAATGGAGGAAAAGACTCTCAAACACACTATTAAGTGTTCTGAAAAACTATTAACTGGAAGGGAAGCTCATGTTAAAAGCAGTGAATGAAGACTAAAGGTCACTTATTTCCCTGTAAAGACTGCGATCTCTCCAAATGCATCAGTCTTTTTCTGAGCTGACCCACTAAGTGGGAGGAAACCTAGGAACCAACACTGCTTCCCCCAACTTGAAATCCATCTCAAGGATATTGATTGGTTCCTGCATCACCCTCCCAGGAGCTTTCAAAACGTTAAACAAACACGGTCACCTCCAACAAATCACCTCTCCTGTCCAGTGCACAGAAGACGATGCCTTGTGTGTAGATTCGCTCATAGCTTTGATTTGCCCAATTTGGCAGCTCACCTCACCCAGTCCTAACTCTCAGTTGTAAGAAGTTAGTGCACTGGGGCTGAGGGGCTGCTGGCTCAAGTTTAGGATCTGCCCTTCGGCTTCTCTTTCCTTGTTTGCTGTGCATTTCGAATCAGGCAGGCATGGGATACAAATCAGCTTACATATCTGTGCCCACAAATAGGCTCAAAGAAAAAGTCATCTTTTGTTTAATCTGTGGGCAGTCTGTGGGAGTCATCCTTAAGAAGGTCGCACACACACACAGAAAAAAACTTGAAAGGGACATTTATTCTAACAAATAGAGAAAGAAAAAAGTGCAGACAAAACACCAGGGGACAGGAATGGCGTGGCTTCTCACAAGATAGCACTGGTTTTATTTTTCAAATCACAGAGGTATGACAAAGAATGGCAGAAACTGCTATTGTGAGCTTGAGAGAATAGATACCTTTTGTCTTCTTGTTCTCTTTTTCAATTTGTGAGAGCAGCTATTGTGCTGTTGTTTTTAGCTGGCCAGGGCCTGCAAGGGAGCCCTTCCCTCTGCTGGTGACCCTGTTTCTCTCACAGGTGTGTTAGTCTTTGGGGGACTCTCATCTCAAACTCAAGGGCATTCCCTGGATTGGTCTTTCAAGCCCTCTTGACCTCTGGGAGTATCTTATTCACTCAGCTCAGTCTGCACTGTTACATTTTAGAGAATAAAGAGTCCCCTGGAAGTATTAAAAGTACACATTTATGTGCTGGTCCTCTTTGTAAACTCAATCAGATTTAGCTCTGAAAACATAACTCGAAAACAGTTAACTTCAATCACAAGAAGGTACTGAATATAATATTCCAGGACCAAATAATAACTCTTATTTTTCCCCTACAGAACAACTCTCATTTTCCCCCCACACAAATTCTGTATTAACATGATTATGCATATGTGTGTATACAACACCTATTTTTCCTTACCATTCTTGGTCTTCCAGAAAACCATATATCACTGTTATTTATAACACTGATATAGTACTAGTATAGTAATAAAAATCAATAATTTTCAAATAACACATTTATCAAAGATACATAAATTAATACTAAATTTCCTAGAGACTCCTGATTTAATGTACTCTCTTCCAATGTATGATCATAGCTCATCAAATATGGTTCAAACAAGTTTGGATTCAGAAAATGCGGTCACTCTATATGGAATGCCAGGTGAAACTCTCTAAGCAGCTATAAGACCATTGGTTGCCCAAGTAGGCAAAATGTTAAGATTATCAAGGTATGAACAAAGTGGTCACTCTTTATCTGTCAAGAGGTGCTGGAGAAGCCCGGCCCCAGAGACCAAAGTCAGGAAAGACTGCAGGGTTGTCCTTGCCCCTTGAGTTCGCCCTGCCTGGAATGGATTTCCATCTTGAAAATGAGGCATCCAGGTTAGTTCAGGGGCAACGGATACATGAAAGAGACCATGTTCTTAGCTCTGTTATCCTTTCACAGTGAGTTCATAGGGACCCATTGCCAGGGCACACAGAGGGCACGGCTGGAAAGAGCTATTCTCAGAAAGCTATTGATTCATATAAAGTGAATCTACAGGAAAACAGTCCTCTCCTCACTTACGTATATCATGTAGCCCTTGGTTCACCTGGCCTGGAACCCCCAGCTTACTACAGTCTTGCGAAAAGGACATTATGGACACCCTGGACAACTGCTCCATGGCATCTGGTGCCCAACAACTCTCTCTCTCCTTTTATCTAATTAACAACTAACAGAAAGGGGACCCAAGCAAGCATATGAATCGGTCATGTGACATCAAACAGGGAAGCCTCATCTCCTCCCTCACCTTTATTTTGCCAGTTAATATCTACAATGCATTTCAAAATCTATAACAAAGATGTTATCAATAAACCAAACGTATTTATCATTAATCCAAAATAGATCAAGCATAGTACTGAGAATGAAACATACTTTTAAATTCTGGCTCTGGGATCAAACAATAATTCATAGAGAAAGAGATCCCTAAACACCTGCTTCCTTTTGCCACAGCCAGGGGTATAATGAGATAGCGAGCAGGCGTGTAAGGCCCAGGAAGCCACAGATATTCCTGTCTGCCCAGCTCTTCGGAATGGCCACTTGGCTGTAGGAAGTCCTCAGAGACATCTTCTAGACTTGGAAGTCTCCTTGGAAATCAAATGCTGGGTTTTCCAAATTTGGAATTAGCCAGGAGCAGCATAAGAAAAGAGATTTCCCAAGAGTTCTGCTAGGGAAAAGTGTAAGAACAGTTTTGAGGTCTTTGGAGAATAATGAAGCCAAATAAAGACAAAATCCTAAGTAGGATTCCAACACTCTAGCTGGGGAGCAGTATCCCTGGTGGTTCCTTTGGTCTCACATTCCTGCATGGCTCCGCAGGGCACTGCAAGTATCTGGTCCGTATTTAAAATCTTGATATTTTCTTCATCTTGGAATTTTGTGTTAATTTTGATGTTTTAAAATACTGCAGTAAGATATTCTTTATTTTGTTTATTGAATTTTTGACCCCCTCCTTGTAGTTTGTACCCAAAGCAAGGGCCTCACTCACTTCGCCCTGCCCCTGAAGCCCTCCCTTTAAAGAATGCTTGCTGACCCCTGGCTAGAACATAGAGGAGGCTGACAGAATTGTCCTTCTAGTGAGAAATAAAATCAGTAGTCACTGAAAATAAGCTCGAAGGAAAGGTAAAGAAAAATGGAAGCACAGTACATCATTTGACATCAGCACGATGTTGTGGTTAAGACACTGTCAGTTGAGTCAAATAGAAGGGCAAAAGAGTCTCTCCCACTAGGTTCTGCAGCCATCAGCTTGGTTTTCACCTAGGAAAACAACAGGCCTAGTGCAATGCATGAATGAGTGCTCAAGATAGCATGAATAGCCTGCAGCAAATCAAGTGTGGTGCTCTCAGGCAGAATCACAGTTAGCTATGGCCTCCTCAACCAAGCCCAAGGCACCAACCCTCCTAGAAGGACTCATACATCCCACTGGATTTCCATGAAATGCTAAGCCTCTAGAGGCAGGGACATATTTGCCATATTATTGGTACTAAATTATTATGAAAGAAAGAAAGGAAGGGAGGAAGGGAGGAAAGAGGAAGGAAAGCGGGAAGGTGGGAAGGCGGGAAGGAAGGAAAGAAGGAAGGAAGGAAGGAAGGAAGGAAGGAAGGAAGGAAGGAAGAAAGGAAGGAAGAAAGGAAGGAAAGGGATGGAGGGAGAGAGGGAGTGAGGGAAAGAAAAATTAAAGACAACAGGCTCTGCAGACAGAAGCCCTGGGCACTAATCCCACTTTGTGTGACTTTCAGGAACTCTCTGAAGTTCAGTTTCCTCATCTGTAAGATGGAGAGGAGAACAATAACTATTTCACAGCGTTTAGGAGAGGATCAAATGAAAAACTGCTCCTGAAAGTGTTTCATAAAGTATAAGAATGTAGTTTAACAAAATGTTGTATTAGTTTAAGTGCTACTGAGAAAAATGCTGTATGCTCTGGAGGGTATTTTTGGAGGAAGTGAAACTCTTTGAAGCCAAAATAAAAACAGCAAGGGAAGGTCATGAATGATTACGGGAGGTGAGTGTCTGCTACTATCTATGGAAAACAGAAATCAAAACATAATTCCCCAAAACCAGAGAAATGAAGCTTTCAAGTATTGAAAAAAAAAAAACCATGGCAAGAAACCGTGGTCCTCATTCCTGCATAATGTGAGTATGTTTCAGATTACAGGTCTAGCTTACTCAGGCACAGTCAGAATCCCCCAAAAGCCATCCTTTTCTATGTTGAATGCTTTTCCAAATATGTAATATTCAAAATGAATGGTCAGATGCCACACACACCACACACAAAAAAGGAGAGTGCTTGTGTTTTTAATAGCTTGTGAAATGCAGCCATGGGCCTGCTGGTTGGGGTTGAAAGGAAGTAGCCCATAAACAACTCCATCAAGCGTGACAGACCATGTTTCAGCTCAGCTTCACACAAAGAAAATTCTTCCACAGTTCCAAGTGCCTGGGACCCTCAAGAAAGATCACATCCTACTGGTAGAGACATAAGGTTCTTCAAGGAAGCTGCAATGATACCTTGCAGCCCCAGCCTGAGGACTGAGGTGTGAGATTTAAGATTTATAAGAAACATGAGATCTATGGATTGCTCACTTATAACATTGATAAAAAGCTTTACTGACAGTTTCATAATGTTAGAGTTTGAGTGGAAGCTTACTGTGTAGGGAAAGAATTTCAATTTAATTTTTGACCAATTAAATGTTCATAGGAAAAGATGTATCTCTTTGGGAGGGTAGGGGGAGTCATTCACTTAGATTCCTTCTCCTTGTACACAGAATTACCTCTCAAAGTGGTTATAGAATCTATTCAAATGAGTCATTAGATTCCCTAATGAGACCTAATTCGATATATTCAAGTAGACAGAACAAAAAGCCAAGATCTGTGTTTCATTCTTAATCCATTCAGTTACTGCTGTCTGAGTATGTCTAAGCCCTTCAACATCTCTTCATCTCAGCCCCCACCTCGGGTAAGTGGGAACCATGGTTCTCAGCCTCTGGAATGATTCAACCTAGCTTAATACCAGGTGATGGCTCCTCTCTACCCTCAAAGGTGCACAAGAGCCACCTTGTCCCTACTATATGACCCCACCCTCTGGTCCAATGGGACCCAAGCTAGGAAAATCAGTCTCTACACATTTTCTAGCAGATCTACAAGAGAGTCATTTTCTGCTACCTGGATAGGTAAACAGGCAAGACTGTTCCTCAAGAAAGAACAGACTATTTGACTACAATTACCCAGGAGAGGCAGAGAGGAGAGGCCAAGAGGACAGAGATTTGGAGGCTCTCAGTGTCCCAGTTGCAGGATCCTTTTCTGAAGCTCAGCTGCCTCCCAAGTTCTTACAACTCATGATGTGACACCAACATGAATATCAATAAAATCCACTAGCTTGAATATAAGCTTGCTTAGGTCAGGTTAGATTTTTACAATTGCAGCCTGAAGAGCCCCAACTAACATAGTTCTGTAATATAAACCCTAAAACTAAATTAGATAGTATTTGTGATGTCTAGCCCTATGTTCCTTACCACCACCACCACTTCTCTTTCTCTGTTCGTTGAATAAATTAGATTTATAGGTGAGAAGACTGGGCAAAACCATAGGGAACATCTGATCACATTCCATGTATAGAGGCAGAACCAGAAAGGTTAAGTGACTTGCTCAAAGCCACCTTGTTTATAGTGGAAGATTCCGGAAGCTTTCTATTATAGCCACAATATTTTAGGCCAAAGTCTTACAGGTTTCCTATTTTTCTCTCTGCCTCTCTGTTTCTCATTGGGTAACCCTTCTTTCAATGTGCTCTGAGAGTGTGCTCTAAGAAACCTAATCTAGTAATTTAAGAGGTTGGGACAGAAATCCTATGCTACAAGTCCAGATACCACAGGGAGACAGTGCTTGCGGTAGAAACATGGTTTGCATGTCAGACTGCCTGGGTTCAAACCCAGCCCTGCCTACCACTCAGGAGCTATGTGAACTTGGCACATTAAACTCATTTGAACTGCGTTTTTTTCATCCCAAAATGGGGATGGCAATGCCTATCTCATAGGGTCGACGTCTGGTACCCCATCACATAATGTTGACTGTTACTTTTACTAAAGGGCAGATCATTCCAGCAGACAGACAGCAAACTGCCACATACAAGACCTTTCAGCCTCATTGTTTATACCTTATCAACAATACCCTCTGCCAAACCTGAGAGGAGCATTACCTACCCGCATTGTAAGAAAAGAAAGCAGACACATTAGAGATTATGGGGAGCTTAGAAAGCCACCTGCGAGACATTCACAACACACACAACTGCTCCAAACAGATGCGTGCTAGAATAGGTTTTGTTATGCTTTTTAACTTACTCTCCTGATTTCTGCTTCCAGGTGACTGGGATACTCATTCACAGCCTGGAGCCAAACACTTTCACATAGGTGCTCAGAAATACTCCACTTACTTCATGGCATTGCTATTTTAACTATTTGAGAAATTTATCTTTCATTTTGCCCATCCCTAGGGTCTTCATTTCTAATCTCAAACAAAAGCTCTCAGACACTCCTTTCCTCCCTGACACTGACAGAGAAAGTAATTTAGCAAAGCGGATATTTACTTAAGTGACTGGGTGTTGATTTAAACGCTAGTGATAAATTTGTCGATCTTGCTCTAAAGACTGTTATTCTTGGTAATGTAATTGTCATGGATCATAACTACAAGACAAAGTACAGCTTCAGCCATCCTGCTTGTTGCCAGAGGATGGAATGTCAAGTGATGTTTTGACTATGGAGCATTTCCTGGAGAATGGAGAACAATAGACCCTTCTCAAGACAGGATTAAACACATATGAAAACATGTGTTGAAATTGGTGGAAACATGGTTCTACCAAGGAGTTATAAGAAAGTATTTCTTTCATTCTTTTCTTCTGTAGCAATAAACAGCATTTAATTAATGACATTCAATGGCGCCCCACTGCCTTCTGAAAACCTTTGGCTTCCTTTTCTTGTTCCACGAACCCACCACACTTTCTTACCTGCCTCTTCGCCCATGCTCTTTCCTCTCCCTCAAATCCCTTTCTTTTCTCATTTACTACACCAAGATCTAGCAGATAATTCTTTTTTTTTTTGAGACAGAGTCTTGCCCTGTCGCCCAGGCTGGAGTGCAGTGGTGTAATCGTGGCTCGCTGCAATCTCTGCCTCCTGGGTTCAAGTGATTTTCCTACCTTAGCCTCCCAAGTAGCTGAGATTACAGGCGTGCGCTACCGAACCGGGTTAATTTTTGTATTTTTAGTAGAGATGTGGTTTTGCCATGTTGGCCAGGCTGGTGTTGAACTCTTGACCTTAGGTAATTCACCCACCTTGGCCTCCCAAAGTGCTGCGATTACAGGCATAAGCCACTGCACCCAGCCTAATGGAAAATTCTTTATCATTCCTCAAGGGTCAGCTCAACTCTCCTCTCTTGGTAGGTTTCCCTAAGAGTCTCAAACCAGGTGGAGATCCCTGCTCAGTGTTCTTAAAGCTGTGCTCACTGTAATGACCACTCACTTTAAATCATGGACATACATGTCTGTTGTCCCAGTAAGCATGAATTTCTTCAAACAGGGTTAACAATTCCTTCATCTCGAGTGGCGGAGCAAGATGGCCGAATAGGAACAGCTCCAGTCTCCAACTCCCAGCGCGAGCGACACAGAAGACCAGTGATTTCTGCATTTTCAACTGAGGTACTGGGTTCATCTCACTGGGGAGTGCCGGACGATCGGTGCTGGTCAGCTGCTGCAGCCCGACCAGCGAGAGCTGAAGCAGGGCGAGGCATCGCCTCACCTGGGAAGCGCAAGGGGGAAGGGAATCCCTTTTCCTAGCCAGGGGAACTGAGACACACAACACCTGGAAAATCGGGTAACTCCCACCCCAATATTGCGCTTTAAGCAACCAGGCACACCAGGAGATCATATCCCACACCTGGCCGGGAGGGTCCCACGCCCACGGAGCCTCCCTCATTGCTAGCACAGCAGTCTGTGATCTACCGGCAAGGCAGCAGCGAGGCTGGGGGAGGGGCGCCCGCCATTGCTGAGGCTTAAGTAGGTAAACAAAGCTGCTGGGAAGCTCCAACTGGGTGGAGCTCACAGCAGCTCAAGGAAACCTGCCTGTCTCTGTAGACTCCACCTCTGGGGACAGGGCACAGCTACACAACAACAACAACAACAACAAAAAAGCAGCAGAAAGCTCTGCAGACGCAAACGACTCTGTCTGACAGCTTTGAAGAGAGCAGTGGATCTCCCAACACGGAGGTTGAGATCTGAGAAGGGACAGACTGCCTGCTCAAGTGGGTCCCTGACCCCTGAGTAGCCTAACTGGGAGACATCCCCCACTAGGGGCAGTCTGACACCCCACACCTCACAGGGTGGAGTACACCCCTGAGAGGAAGCTTCCAAAGCAAGAATCAGACAGGTACACTCGCTGTTCAGAAATATTCTATCTTCTGCAGCCTCTGCTGCTGATACCCAGGCAAACAGGGTCTGGAGTGGACCTCAAGCAATCTCCAACAGACCTACAGCTGAGGGTCCTGACTGTTAGAAGGAAAACTATCAAACAGGAAGGACACCTACACCAAAACCCCATCAGTACATCACCATCATCAAAGACCAGAGGCAGATAAAACCACAAAGATGGGGAAAAAGCAGGGCAGAAAAGCTGGAAATTCAAAAAATAAGAGCACATCTCCCCCGGCAAAGGAGCGCAGCTCATCGCCAGCAACGGATCAAAGCTGGACGGAGAATGACTTTGACGAGATGAGAGAAGAAGGCTTCAGTCCATCAAATTTCTCAGAGCTAAAGGAGGAATTACGTACCCAGCGCAAAGAAACTAAAAATCTTGAAAAAAAAGTGGAAGAATTGACGGCTAGAGTAATTAATGCAGAGAAGGTCATAAATGAAATGAAAGAGATGAAAACCATGACACGAGAAATACGTGACAAATGCACAAGCTTCAGTAACCGACTCGATCAACTGGAAGAAAGAGTATCAGCGATTGAGGATCAAATGAATGAAATGAAGCGAGAAGAGAAACCAAAAGAAAAAAGAAGAAAAAGAAATGAACAAAGCCTGCAAGAAGTATGGGATTATGTAAAAAGACCAAATCTACATCTGATTGGGGTGCCTGAAAGTGAGGGGGAAAATGGAACCAAGTTGGAAAACACTCTTCAGGATATCATCCAGGAGAACTTCCCCAACCTAGTAGGGCAGGCCAACATTCAAATCCAGGAAATACAGAGAACGCCACAAAGATACTCCTCGAGAAGAGCAACTCCAAGACACATAATTGCCAGATTCACCAAAGTTGAAATGAAGGAAAAAATCTTAAGGGCAGCCAGAGAGAAAGGTCGGGTTACCCACAAAGGGAAGCCCATCAGACTCACAGCAGATCTCTCGGCAGAAACTCTACAAGCCAGAAGAGAGTGGGGGCCAATATTCAACATTCTTAAAGAAAAGAATTTTAAACCCAGAATTTCATATCCAGCCAAACTAAGTTTCATAAGTGAAGGAGAAATAAAATCCTTTACAGATAAGCAAATGCTTAGAGATTTTGTCACCACTAGGCCTGCCTTACAAGAGACCCTGAAGGAAGCACTCAACATGGAAAGGAACAACCGGTACCAGCCATTGCAAAAACATGCCAAAATGTAAAGACCATCGAGGCTAGGAAGAAACTGCATCAACTAACGAGCAAAATAACCAGTTAATATCATAATGGCAGGATCAAGTTCACACATAACAATCTTAACCTTAAATGTAAATGGACTAAATGCTCCAATGAAAAGACACAGACTGGCAAACTGGATAAAGAGTCAAGACCCATCAGTCTGCTGTATTCAGGAGACCCATCTCACACGCAGAGACATACATAGGCTCAAAATAAAGGGATGGAGGAAGATCTACCAAGCAAATGGAGAACAAAAAAAAGCGGGGGTTGCAATCCTACTCTCTGATAAAACAGACTTTAAACCATCAAAGAACAAAAGAGACAAAGAAGGCCATTACATAATGGTAAAGGGATCAATTCAACAGGAAGAGCTAACTATCCTAAATATATATGCACCCAATACAGGAGCACCCAGATTCATAAAGCAAGTCCTTAGAGACTTACAAAGAGACTTAGACTCCCATACAATAATAATGGGAGACTTCAACACTCCATTGTCAACATTAGACAGATCAACGAGACAGAAAGTTAACAAGGATATCCAGGAATTGAACTCATCTCTGCAGCAAGCAGACCTAATAGACATCTATAGAACTCTCCACCCCAAATCAACAGAATATACATTCTTCTCAGCACCACATCATACTTACTCCAAAATTGACCACATAATTGGAAGTAAAGCACTCCTCAGCAAATGTACAAGAACAGAAATTATAACAAACTGTCTCTCAGACCACAGTGCAATCAAACTAGAACTCAGGACTAAGAAACTCAATCAAAACCGCTCAACTACATGGAAACTGAACAATCTGCTCCTGAATGACTACTGGGTACATAACGAAATGAAGGCAGAAATAAAGATGTTCTTTGAAACCAATGAGAACAAAGATACAACATACCAGAATCTCTGGGACACATTTAAAGCAGTGTGTAGAGGGAAATTTATAGCACTAAATGCCCACAAGAGAAAGCAGGAAAGATCAAAAATTGACACTCTAACATCGCAATTAAAAGAACTAGAGAAGCAAGAGCAAACACATTCAAAAGCTAGCAGAAGGCAAGAAATAACTAAGATCAGAGCAGAACTGAAGGAGATAGAGACACAAAAAACCCTCCAAAAAATCAATGAATCCAGGAGTTGGTTTTTTGAAAAGATCAACAAAATTGACAGACCACTAGCAAGACTAATAAAGAAGAAAAGAGAGAAGAATCAAATCGACGCAATTAAAAATGAAAAAGGGGATATCACCACCGACCCCACAGAAATACAAACTACCATCAGAGAATACTATAAACACCTCTACGCAAATAAACTGGAAAATCTAGAAGAAATGGATAATTTCCTGGACACTTACACTCTTCCAAGACTAAACCAGGAAGAAGTTGAATCCCTGAATAGACCAATAGCAGGCTCTGAAATTGAGGCAACAATTAATAGCCTACCAACCAAAAAAAGTCCAGGACCAGATGGATTCACAGCTGAATTCTACCAGAGGTACAAGGAGGAGTTGGTACCATTCCTTCTGAAACTATTCCAATCAATAGAAAAAGAGGGAATCCTCCCTAACTCATTTTATGAGGCCAACATCATCCTGATACCAAAGCCTGGCAGAGACACAACAAAAAAAGAGAATTTTAGACCAATATCCCTGATGAACATCGATGCAAAAATCCTCAATAAAATACTGGCAAACCGGATTCAGCAACACATCAAAAAGCTTATCCACCATGATCAAGTGGGCTTCATCCCTGGGATGCAAGGCTGGTTCAACATTCGCAAATCAATAAACATAATCCAGCATATAAACAGAACCAAAGACAAGAACCACATGATTATCTCAATAGATGCAGAAAAGGCTTTTGACAAAATTCAACAGCCCTTCATGCTAAAAACGCTCAATAAATTCGGTATTGATGGAACGTACCTCAAAATAATAAGAGCTATTTATGACAAACCCACAGCCAATATCATACTGAATGGGCAAAAACTGGAAAAATTCCCTTTGAAAACTGGCACAAGACAGGGATGCCCTCTCTCACCACTCCTATTCAACATAGTGTTGGAAGTTCTGGCTAGGGCAAT